>NC_080045.1:2122542-2348978 GCF_012489685.1 Lotus japonicus | reverse complement strand
CAGATGGACGTAAAGAGTGCCTTCCTAAATGGTTATATCTCAGAGGAAGTCTATGTTCATCAACCCCCAGGTTTTGAAGATGAAAAGAAACCAGACCATGTGTTCAAATTGAAGAAATCACTCTACGGTCTGAAGCAAGCTCCCAGAGCATGGTATGAGAGACTTAGCTCATTCCTTCTGGAGAATGAGTTTGTAAGGGGTAAAGTAGATACAACTCTTTTTTGCAAGACTTATAAAGATGATATCTTAATTGTGCAAATTTATGTTGATGATATTATATTTGGTTCTGCTAATCAATCTCTATGCAAAGAATTTTCTGAGATGATGCAGGCTGAATTTGAGATGAGTATGATGGGAGAATTAAAGTACTTTCTGGGAATACAAGTTGATCAAACACCAGAAGGAACATATATCCATCAGAGCAAGTACACTAAAGAACTTCTGAAGAAGTTCAATATGCTGGAATCTACAGTGGCCAAGACTCCAATGCATCCTACATGCATTTTGGAGAAAGAAGATAAAAGTGGTAAAGTATGTCAGAAGCTCTATCGTGGAATGATAGGTTCACTTCTATACTTAACTGCATCTAGGCCAGACATATTATTTAGTGTTCACTTATGTGCTCGTTTCCAATCAGATCCAAGGGAAACCCACTTAACTGCTGTTAAGAGGATCCTAAGGTATCTGAAAGGCACCACTAACCTTGGCTTGATGTATAAGAAAACATCAGAGTATAAGCTTTCAGGTTATTGTGATGCTGATTATGCTGGAGATAGAACAGAGAGAAAAAGTACTTCTGGAAATTGTCAATTTCTGGGAAGCAATCTAGTCTCATGGGCAAGCAAGAGGCAATCAACCATTGCACTATCAACTACAGAGGCAGAATATATCTCAGCAGCAATATGCAGCACTCAGATGCTCTGGATGAAACATCAGCTGGAGGATTATCAGATCCTTGAGAGCAATATCCCAATTTATTGTGATAACACTGCTGCAATCTCGTTGAGCAAGAATCCTATCTTGCATTCAAGGGCAAAGCACATTGAGGTAAAGTATCACTTCATTAGAGATTATGTGCAGAAGGGCGTACTTCTTCTGAAGTTTGTTGATACTGACCATCAATGGGCAGATATCTTTACAAAGCCCTTAGCAGAGGATAGATTTAATTTTATTCTGAAAAATCTAAACATGGACTTTTGTCCAGAGTGAAGATGGATCAGAACCTCTGACTATGATACTTCTTGATCAGAAGATGTCTAGTCCAGAATGTAACTCAATCAGAGTGTGTGTGCCCACTGGTACTGACTCTGAAGCTGAGACAACAACACGTGTGTCAGAATTTCTGATGCATAATTCCTTGTGCCCGTGTGACAGTCTGTTATGATTGCGTGTAGATATGCTTATCTCCTGTGTGTGATTGTGTATTTTACTGTTACTATCTATCTTTAATTTTCAACCGTTGATCTTAAAGTGCTTTTTGAATCAACAACGGTTATTTGATAAAACCCACTATACACACACGTTCTCGCTCACTTCCGGTTTTCACTCTCGCACTCTCTGCTTTTCAAAACCGCCTCTTTCTTGACTTCTCTCTCGATCTCTTTTCATCCTTCAAACTTCATCTTCTACCTCAAACCTTCAACCTCTTCAAAATGGTGAGACAAACCAGAAGATCTACTGCAGATGCACCTCAGTTCCCTCACATGGAAGTTGGTTTGGCAACGGGTCAAAGGGGCTCTGAGAACCCGGCACAAGAACAAGTTCAAGCTCAAGAGCAGATTGTTCCTATTGCAGAACGGGGCTGTGCCGTTCACTGCGTATTTGCTCCTGAGGAACTCCAAGTCCTGGCAGAATGGAGATTCAACCTCGATAACTTGGCTGCAAATGGGTTTGATCTTCGTCCTGAAGTCCAAGCTCAAGGTTGGGGAAATTATTTCAACCGACTTCGAGGACCGGTGTATGAGAAACTGGTAAAGGAATTCTGGAAGCACGCAGACTGCGATGATACTCAGGTGGTCTCTCACATTCTTGGCAGGAAGATCATCATCACTGAGAAGTCATTCGTGAATCTGCTAGGAGCAGAAACTGCTTATGGGTATCGGTTCCAACTGACGGAATCGAAGCTGAAACCCAGCACCAAGGACATAGTCAACCAGGCTCTGTACACCACCTTCAAACCGGGCAAACTCAGAATCTGGCACAAGATCCTGCTCAACTGCATCAATCAGAGACCGAAGGGCAGTTCCCCAGATTACATCAACTTCAACCAGAAGGCGATGCTGTTCTTCATTCAAGACAAGGAGAAGATCTGCCTTCCCTACTTCCTATTCTCCTACTTAAAGGAATGCATCCGGAAGTCTCGCACCACCGCCTCCATCAAGTCTGCAATCAAATACATCCCTTTTGGGAGGCTGCTCTCAGACTTTCTCATTGAAAGCCACTTGGTGCAAGATTTGATCGATGCTGGTTGCACAGAGGATTTGAGCACAATTGTCAGTGATGTCTTCACTGCAAACTCCTTGAAGAAGATGGGCTTAATCCAGAAGAAGATTGCTCCTGCTCATGAAGACACATCTTCTGAGATCAGAGGAAGAAGAATGCCTCTGAATGACTACCATCTGTGGACTCAAGCGGACAATCCTGACGCCATCAGATGCTATGTTGAAGACCTCAGGGCTCAAGGTTTCGAAATTGACCTTGATGATTTCGTCAGCAGACTACCGCCAGCTCCAGAGTTTCCTTCTCCTCCCAAGAGGAAAGCTCAGAGGAAGATGGTTCTGGACGAATCTTCTGAGGAATCTGATGTCCCTCTGGTCAAGAAGACGAAGAGAAAGCCTGATGATGGTGATGATGATGATAGTGAGGATGGTCCTCCCCAGAAGAAGCAGAAGAAAGTCAGAATCGTGGTGAAGCCTACTCGGGTGGAACCAGCTGCTGCAGTGGTCAGAAGGACTGAACCTCCTGCCAGAGTGACTCGATCATCAGCACATTCAAGTAAGCCTGCACTTGCTTCTGATGATGATTTGAATTTATTTGATGCACTTCCTATTTCTGCTTTGCTCCAACACTCCTCAAATCCCCTCACTCCTATTCCTGAATCCCAGCCAGCCGAACAAACCACCTCTCCACCACATTCCCCAAGATCTTCCTTCTTTCAACCTTCTCCTAGTGAAGCACCTCTCTGGAATTTGCTTCAGAACCCAACCTCTAGGTCAGAAGAACCAACATCTCTCCTCACCATTCCATACGACCCATTATCCTCTGAACCAATCATCCATGAACAACCCGAGCCCAACCAAACAGAACCACAACCCAGAACGTCTGATCACTCTGCTCCCAGAGCATCAGCACGTCCTGCTGTCAGAACCACGGATACAGACTCTTCAACCGCCTTTACACCTGTATCCTTCCCAACCAATGTTATTGACTCTCCTCCCTCCAATACCTCTGAATCAATTAGAAAATTCATGGAGGTTAGAAAAGAGAAGGTGTCTGCCTTGGAAGAGTATTACCTTACCTGTCCAAGCCCTAGGAGATATCCTGGCCCTAGACCTGAACGTCTAGTTGACCCAGATGAACCTATCTTGGCCAATCCTATCCAAGAGGCAGATCCCTTAGTTCAACAAGCTCACCCTGTCCCTGACCAACAAGAGCCCATTCAACCAGACCCTGAACCCGAACAATCAGTGTCTAACCAATCCTCGGTTAGATCACCTCACCCTCTGGTTGAAACTTCAGACCCTCACCTTGGAACCTCTGAACCCAATGCTCCCATGATTAACATTGGTTCTCCACAAGGTGCCTCTGAAGCTCATAGCAGCAATCACCCAGCCTCTCCTGCACCCAACCTCTCCATCATTCCCTATACTCACCTTCAACCCACATCTCTCTCTGAGTGCATCAATATCTTCTATCATGAAGCCTCTTTGAGGCTCCGCAATGTGCACGGTCAGACTGATCTCAGTGAGAATGCTGAAAATGTGGCTGATGAGTGGAACAATCTGAGCACTTGGCTAGTGGCTCAAGTTCCAATTATGATGCAGCTCCTGCATGCAGAGGGCAGTCAGAGCATTGAGGCTGCAAAGCAAAGGCTTGCTAGGAGGGTGGCTCTTCACGAACTAGAACAGAGAAATAAGCTTCTTGAAGCTATTGAAGAAGCCAAGAGAAAGAAAGAACAAGCAGAAGAAGCTGCACGTCAAGCAGCAGCTCAGGCTGAACAAGCCAGACTTGAGGCAGAGCGTCTTGAAGCTGAGGCTGAGGCAGAGCGACTTGCACCAGTTGTGTTTACTCCTGCTGCTTCTGCTTCCATTCCAGATCCTCAAGCTGCTCAGAATGTTCCTTCCAGTTCTACTCAGACAAGCTCATCCAGACTCGACATCATGGAACAACGTCTTGACACTCATGAATCCATGCTGATTGAGATGAAGCAAATGATGATGGAACTTCTGAGACGCACTGACAAACCTTAGTTTTTAGGATCTCTTCTTTTTCTTTCTTTTTATCTAACGTTGTTTCATTTAAACTCTGTTTCTTTTTATTTATTTATTCTCTTTTGTTCGTTTGTGATTATATATGCATATATATCTATATACTTATGTCACATATGTTTGCAAAAGTCTTTTTTATTCATCATTGTTCTATGTTTACATCATATTTCTTTACATCATATAAATCTAGAATGGAGGATCCCTCCTCATTCTTCTGCACTCCTGGCGCTGCTCTGACCTATTCTTCTCCAGACGCTCCAGTACATGCTGGATGTTGTTGAGTCTGACCTTTAGCTCATCTTTCTCCAGAATCTCTTCTGAAGTCCTGAGCTTCTCTTCCAAGATTTCTTTTTCTTCCAGCAACTTGAGTTCAAGCCGGCTGAGTTCTTGCACCTCCTCCACGAAGGCAAGAAATTCCTTTAGGTCTCTCTCCAACTCTGGACGCAGGTCCTCTTCCAGCAGTGTCCGTGTCAGCTCCGCGATGGTAGTTTCACCCTTTGGATGCCTGATGTTCAGGAACAAGTCCTCTTCAAAGGCCTTCTTCCTCAGCTCTTCTAGTGCTACGTTGTATGATGCCATTCTTTTTTAATGAAACTTGTTCGAGGTGTGAAGCTTACCTTTCTCTCCAACGCTTTTTATAGGCTTCACTTTCTCTCTGAAAGTTAATGCTCTTACAGTTTCTCGAGGTTAAGTTCTTGGTAACTGACCCTTCTATTTACTCACTTGACCGGTGGTAAACGTTCATCCCTTGCATTAACTCTTCTATTTTTTTTCGCCTAACTCTGATTCTTACATCGTTTTCATTTTCTTTTAAACTTAGACCTTCTCTAAGGGGGAGTACCTTGTACTTCAAGCTAAGTTTTTCACACCCCAAGCTTTTTGCTTATGACAAAAAGGGGGAGTAAACCCAGTTTTTGATTTGTAAGATGTGTTAGTGTGACTTATTTTTCTTTTGGAGATTTTAAGAGTTCCACCTTCATGACCATAGATGTGTCACTGGGCAAATACAAGGAATACATTTCACTTCTTCTGAAGTGATTATAAGTTGACTCTGATACCCAAGACTCTGATACCTTGTCCATGACTCTGATCACTTATGCGCTCTGATTATTCGTTTTTCATCTATGCCATAAGTTTTTCACTCTGAACTCTTACATCATTTAGCTCAGAATCTAGACTTTACTAACGTTTTCATCAAGTATTAGATTCAGGGGGAGCTAAGCTCAGAATCAAGCAGTGACTTGAATTCAGAATGAGCAAGATAACTATTCACATCAGGATAAGTATTATTCTATATCTCTAAACTCTGAGTGAATTCAGTTTAATGTTTAAGAATTGTTCATCAAAAATCTTAGTTTTGTCATCATCAAAAAGGGGGAGATTGTAAGATCAAGTTTTGATCTAGTAGTACAACTCTATGTTTTGATGATTACAAGTTAACCTTTTGATATGAACAATTGTGGTACTCTAACGTGTTTTTCTGAGTGTGCTATTTACAGGCTCTGACCTCAACTCAATCTCACACAAATCAGAAGCACTGTGTATAAAGAGTGACCCAAGCAACGCTTTCGCATTCACCATGTTCAGTATGAACAGTGGAAAAGCTTCAGAAGTTCTGAAGCTATACAAACTCTGATGTGGACTCAGTCGCTAGAAGCTCTGAAGATCCAGAAGTTCTGATAACCAAGAAACACTGAAGGTTCAGATGTTCTGATGGTGTAGAAGACTCTGAAGATCCAGAAGCTGAATAGTGGAAACTCTGAAGTCCAGAAGCAAGAAACTCTGAAGGCCATGTTCTTCCCTCTGAGTTCAGAATCAGAAGATACAATGGTCAGAGGATCTGTGCTTTCCCTCTGACTCTGATCAACCGGCTTCACAAGTTCCAATATGAAGTATTCCCCTGATCAGAAGTCTCCTAGGTTAAAAGGTCAAGTCGCTATCCAAGTACAAAAGCAAGTGTACCTTCCTGACGACCTACCTAACGCTCTCAACCACAGCAGAAGCTGGATTTTCCAGAACTGCCCTCCAACGGTAGCATTTCCCATGCAACGCTCAACCCTAATCCTTGGAGTATATATAGAGGCTGAAGATTGAAAGAAGCGGAAAGAAGAAGCAACACATTCGCGCAAGACATATTCAAAATATTCTAAGCTTTCTTTCATCTGAAATTCATTGTGTTTACAATTAGCTTTTTAGAAGCAAATCTCTTGTAAACATTTCTTTGATAAACAGTTTGTTTAGTTCCTTTAGGAGATCAAGGTTGATCGGATCCTAGAGAAGACTAAGAGAGTGAATCTTAGTGTGAGCTAAGTCAGTGTAATTGTTAGTCACTTGTAGGTTTCAAGTGCAGTTGTAACTCTTACCTGATTAGTGGATTGCCTTCATTCTAAGAAGGAAGGAATCACCTTAACGGGTGGACTGGAGTAGCTTGAGTGATTTATCAAGTGAACCAGGATAAAATCCTTGTGTGCTTTTCTATCTCTTATCTTTAGCACTTAAGTTCTCGAAAGATTTGTCAAAATCTTTAAGGTGGAAGTTTTGTTCTGAAAACGTTATTCAAACCCCCCCCCTTTCTACCGATTTTCATACCTTCAATGGCATGCCTCATTCCCAAATGGTTTCCCTAAGCCAAATTGCCCCCGTGAGCTCCCATGTCAAAATTTGAGAGTTTTTACCCCGATGATGGATTTCCCAAGGCTAACCTATGCGAATTTGGGTGGAAAATGAGTTTTCAAGGGAAAATATGAAGTTGGAAGGGATAGTTGGTTTCTCTTTGCAAGCCTCATTTCCCAAATGGTTTCTCTATGCCAAGGTGCCCTCGTGAACTCCCATGTCAAAATTTGAGAATTCTTTCCCCGAGATCGAATTTCCCAAGGCTAACCTATGCAAATTTAGATGGAAAATGAGTTTTCAAGGGAAACTACCAAGTTGGAAGAGAGACATGGTTTGCCATGTAATTCCACGTTTCCTTATGCCAAGGTGCCCCCGTAATCTCCAATATCAAAATTTGAGAATTCTTGCCCCGATGATGGATTTCCCAAGGCTAACCTATGCGAATTTGGTTGTAAAATAAGTTTTCAAGGGAAAATCTCAAGTTGGAAGGGAGATTTGGTTGTCATGGCATGCCTCATTGCCCAAATGGTTTTCCTAAGCCACGGTGCCTTCGTGAGCTCCCATGTCAAAGTTTGAGAATTCTTACCCCCGATGAGGATTTCACAAGGCTAACCAAAGTGAATTTGGGTGGAAAATGAGTTTTCAAGGGAAAATATCAAGTTGGAAGGGAGAGTTGGTTGTCATGGCATGCCTCATTGCCCAAATGGTTTCCCTAAGCCAAGGTTCCCCCGTGAACTTCCATGTCAAAATTTGAGAATTCTTGCCCCGATGATAGATTTTCAAGGCTAACTGATGCATATTTGGATGAAAAATGAGTTTTGAAGGGAAAATATCAAGATGGAAGGGAGCTTTGGTTTTCCATAAAATTCCTCGTTTCCTTATGCCAAGGTGCCCCCGTCATCTCCCATATCAAAATTTGAGAATTCTTGCCCCAATAATGGATTTCCCAAGGCTGACCTATGCAAATTTGGGTGGAAAATGTGTTTTCAAGGGAAAATCTCAAGTTGGAAAGGAAACTTGGTTTGCCATGAAATTCCTCGTTGCCCAAATGGTATCCCTATACCCAGGTGTGCCCATGAGCTCCAATGTAAAAATTTGAGAATTCTTGGCTTGAGGATGGATTTCCCAAGGCTAACACCTATGCAAATTTGGGTCGAAAATAAGTTTTCAAGGAAAAATATAAAGTTGGAAAGGAAACTTGGTTTGCAATGGCATGCCTCGTTACCCAAATGGTTTCCCTATGCCAAGGTGCCCTCATTAGCTCCCATGTAAAAATTTGAGAATTCTTGCCTCGAGGATGGATTTCCCAAGGCTAACCAATGCGAATTTGGGTGGAAAATGAGTTTTAAAGGGAAAATCTCAAGTGGTTAGGGAGAGTTGGATTGTCATGGCATACCTCACTGCCCAAATGGTTTCCCTAAGCCAAGTTGCCCCCGTGAGCTCTCATGTGAAAATTTGAGAATTCTTGCCCAAGTGATGGATTTCCCAAGGCTAACCTATGAAAATTTAGATGGAAAATGAGTTTTCAAGGGAAAATATCAAGTTGGAAGGGAGACTTGGTTTGCCATGAAATTCCTTGTTTCCTTATGCCAAGGTGCCCCCGTGATCTCCCATATCAAAATTTTAGAATTCTTGCCCCGATGATGGAGTTCCCAAGGCTAACCTATGAGAATTTGGTTGTAAAATAAGTTTTCAAGGGAAAATCTCAAGTTGGAAGGGAGAGTTGGATTGTCATGGCATGCCTCATTGCCCAAATGGTTTCCCTAAGCCAAGTTGCCCCCGTGAGCTCCCATGTAAAAATTTGAGAATCCTTGCCTCGAGGATGGATTTCCCAAGGCTAACACCTATGCAAATTTGGGTCGAAAATATGTTTTCAAGGAAAAATCTAAATTGAAAAGGAAACTTGGTATGCAATGGCATGCCTCGTTACCCAAATGGTTTCCCTATGCCAACGTGCCCTCATTAGCTCCCATGTCAAAATTTGAGAATTCTTGCCTCGAGGATGGATTTCCCAAGGCTAACCAATGCGAATTTGGGTGGAAAATGAGTTTTAAAGGGAAAATCTCAAGTTGTTAGAAAGTGTTGGATTGTCATGGCATACTTCATTTCCCAAATGGTTTCCCTAAGCCAAGTTATCCCCGTGAGCTCTCATGTGAAAATTTGAGAATTCTTGCCCAGGTGATATATTTCCCAATGCTAACCTATGAAAATTTAGATGGAAAATGAGTTTTCAAGGGAAAATATCAAGTTGGAAGGGAGACTTGGTTTGCCATGAAATTCCTCATTTCCTTATGCCAAGGTGCCCCTGTGATCTCCCATATCAAAATTTTAGAATTCTTGCCCCGATGATGAAGTTCCCAAGGCTAACCTATGCGAATTTGGTTGTAAAATAAGTTTTCAAGGGAAAATCTCAAGTTGGAAGGGAGAGTTGGATTGTCATGGCATGCCTCATTGCCCAAATGGTTTCCTTAAGCCAAGTTTCCCCCGTGAGCTCCCATGTCAAAATTTGAGAGTTTTTACCCCGATGATGGATTTCCCAAGGCTAACAACCTATGCGAATTTGGGTGGAAAATGAGTTTTCAAGGGAAAATCTGAAGTTGGAAGGGATAGTTGGTTTCACTTTGCATGCCTCATTTCTCAAATTGTTTCTCTATGCCAAGGTGCCCTCGTGAACTCCCATGTCAAAATTTGAGAATTCTTGCACCGAGAATGAATTTCCCAAGGCTAACCTATGCAAATTTAGATGGAAAATGAGTTTTCAAGGGAAACTACCAAGTTGGAAGGGAGACATGGTTTGCCATGTAATTCCACGTTTCCTTATGCCAAGGTGCCCCCGTAATCTCCCATATCAAAATTTGAGAATTCTTGCCCCGATGATAGATTTCCCAAGGGTAACTGATGAGCAATATTTTACCCATTTTATATAGCCTTAATTTGTCATTATTAATAATTATTCGTAATTAATTGACCTTGCTTGACAGAGATTTCTATTATTTGGGTCTAATTACGTTTATTCTTATTTTCTGGTTTTATTTGACATCAAGGGCATTTTGGAGATTTGCGGAATGAAGATTTGATTGTGCTGGAGTGAAGATTGGATTTTAGGAAATATTAGGATTTAATTTCGGAATAAATTAAGTTTGATATCTTTCAGATTCAAACTTATTTAGGTTGTTATTTTAAAACTCTATCTTTAGGATTTATTAGGATTTATTGTTATCTTTTAGTATTGGATTTTGATTAGGATTTGTGATCTCAGCTCTTATTTAAGGGTTTGTGCTGAGAGAAACAATAACCTTTTACCTTCTACATTATTATTTTAAGCAATTTCGAATTTCAGTTATATTAGAGCTCTGCTAGGGTTTTATGCTTTTAATCCCTATTCTCTTCTTCAATATAATTGTTGAATTCGCCCCATCCATGGAAGGCTAATTCCTTTCGAACGAATTCCTTTGCAAAGTATATCGCGCTCTTGAGGTATAGTGCTTAATAGAATTCAACTGATTAGTTTTCTTCATCTCTAATTCTGGCTTAGGTTTGCTTAATTCCTTATGTTCACGAAATAGAAGATGATGTATGTTCGCTTAGTTCATATTAGGGCGTAAACGATTCTTAATCACTTAGTTTAGGAATCTGTGAATTAGTTATCGCTTAGTTAATTAATTCTCGCGCACTAGGAAACTAATAACAAGAATTGATCTTTAGATACCCGTGATTGAGCAGCGATATACTGAACAAAGGGATTCGTCCGTCTTTACTTATCATAATAATCTGTTTTTACTTTCTGCTAATCTTTTGAACTGAATCACAAAACCCCCCCTGTGTGTGTGCGTTGTGCGTTCTTAATACTGAATCTTTGTTGAAACGATAATCCTTGGGAAACGACCTAGGAGTCACTTCCTAGTTACTACAGTTTTATTAATTAATTATTTGTATCGAGTACGGCCTCGATCAAATTTTATTTGATAAGCGCATAATTGATGCACTTTACGTGTGTCTTTCTAAGCTTCATTATATATATATTTTTGTGCTTAATTGTTATGACTTAGCCATGTTTTGACCATTAGTGTTTATTTGGATTATTCATGGAAAAGAGCTTAATTCTACACTTTTAGTTTCTATGACTGTTTTGCTAGAACAGGTTGAATCTGAAGCTACAAATATCAAAATTGGGCGAATAATATGTCGTTGGAAATCTAACTCGAAGCCCAACAACTTTCATGTTCAGCACAATTGAAGAACAATCCTCGAACATGGTCAAAATGGCCTTGCAAAGTTGCTGTTGCTAATTCTACGAGTCTGGAACAGTCTGCACTAAAATGATCATATATTGGGTTACAGAACTCCGAATTAGGTTCTGATTGAAGGCCTGCGAAGCTGACTTAAAGAGCTACAACTCTCATGTGGGCCCGATTTTGTGAAGATTTAGAAAAGATTTAGATAACAAAGATTGTTACTTGATGAACAAGTTTATTTATTAGTATAAATAATTGAGTTTAGGCTTTTGTTAGACACCACCACCTCACCACATCTCACCATCACCTCCTCCACCTTCTCCTAATATCTCTCTCCATCTTTTCTACTATGAGTTGCTAAACTCCATAGTTAGTCTTAGGATTTTTAATAGTCTTGTGTTTGCAAACTTGAGGTTCTATTCTTAATGCAAATTTCTTCTTTATTAATTCTCTTCATCTCTATTTCTGATCTAGGGTTTGCTTAATTCCGTAGTTTTAGAAATAAGAGTTGATGCATGTTCGCTTAGTTCATGTTAGTTCGTAACTGTTTATTAATCGCTTAGTTTAGGAAACTGTGAATTGATTTTCGCTTAGTTAATCAACTCTCACGAATTAGGGAAACAATGAGGAAGATTTAATCTTTTGTAACCAATGAAAGTTTGTTACACTTGAATGTTATAATCCGATGACTAACATTTTCACTCTTCTGTCTAGTCTATTTAGTTATTGCTTTGTTACTTTTCAATCCAATCAATCAACCCCCTTTTAGGTTTTTTGTTTTACTCTATTATCAATTAATACTTCACCGAGTCCTTGTGAGATCGATCCTGGTGTTCAACACCTTGTACTGCATTCAAAGCAGAATACTTTGGCACGCACCCGCGATAGTGCGTTCGTCACTAACCTATGCGAATTTGGTTGTAAAATAAGTTTTCAAGGGAAAATCTCAAGTTGGAAGGGAGAGTTGGTTGTCATGGCATGCCTCATTGCCCAAATGGTTTCCCTAAGCCACGGTGCCTCCGTGAGCTCCCATGTCAAAGTTTGATAATTCTTACCCCCGATGAGGATTTCACAAGGCTAACCAAAGCGAATTTGGGTGGAAAATGAGTTTTCAAGGGAAAATATCAAGGGTGAGGGGATAGTATGTTTGTCTTGGCATGCCTAATTTCCCAATTGGTTTCCCTAAGCCAGGGTTCCCCCGTGAACTTCCATGTCAAATTTGAGAATTCTTGCCCCGATGATAGATTTTCAAGGCTAACTGATGCAAATTTAGATGAAGAATGAGTTTTGAAGAGAAAATATCAAGATGGAAGGGAGACTTGGTTTGCCATGAAATTTCTCGTTTCCTTATGCCAAGGTGTCCCCGTCATCTCCCACATAAAAATTTGAGAATTCTTACCCCAATGATGGATTTCCCAAGGCTGTCCTATACAAATTTGGGTAGAAAATGTGTTTTCAAGGGAAAATCACAAGTTGGAAAGGAAACTTGGTTTGCCAAGAAATTCCTCGTTGCCCAAATGGTATCCCTATGCCCAGGTGCACCCATGAGCTCCAATGTAAAACTTTGAGAATACTTGCCTCGAGGATGGATTTCTCAAGACTAACACCTATGCAAATTTGTGTCGAAAATAAGTTTTCAAGGAAAAATCTAAAGTTGGAAAGGAAACTTGGTTTGCAATGGCAAGCCTCGTTACCCAAATGGTTTCCCTATGCCAAGGTGCCCTCATTAGCTCCCATGTCAAAATTTGAGAATTCTTGCCTCGAGGATAGATTTCCCAAGGTTAACCAATGCGAATTAGGGTGGAAAATGAGTTTTAAAGGGAAAATCTCAAGTTGTTAGGGAGAGTTGGATTGTTATGGCATACATCATTGCCCAAATGGTTTCCCTAAGCCAAGTTGCCCCCGTGAGCTCTCATGTGAAAATTTGAGAATTCTTGCCCAGGTGATGGATTTCCCAATGTTAACCTATGAAAATTTAGATGGAAAATGAGTTTTCAAGGGAAAATATCAAGTTGGAAGGGAGACTTGGTTTGCCATGAAATTCCTCGTTTCCTTATGCCAAGGTGCCCCTGTGATCTCCCATATCAAAATTTTACAATTCTTGCCCCGATGATGGAGTTCCCAAGTCTAACCTATGCGAATTTGGTTGTAATATAAGTTTTCAAGGGAAAATCTCAAGTTGGAAGGAAGATTTGGTTTGTCATGGCATGCCTCATTTCCCAAATGGTTTCCCTAAGCCAAGTTGCCCCCGTGAGCTCCCATGTCAAAATTTGAGAGTTTTTACCCCGATGATGGATTTCCCAAGGCTAAATTATGCGAATTTGGGTGGAAAATGAGTTTTCAAGGGAAAATCTGAAGTTGGAAGGGATAGTTGGTTTCTCTTTGCATGCCTCATTTCCCAAATGGTTTCTCTATGCCAAGGTGCCCTCGTGAACTCCCATGTCAAAATTTGAGAATTCTTGCCCCGAGAATGAATTTCCCAAGGCTAACCTATGCAAATTTAGATGGAAATTGAGTTTTCAAAGGGAAACTACCAAGTTGGAAGGGAGACATGGTTTGCCATGTAATTCCACGTTTCCTTATGCCAAGGTGCCCCCGTAATCTCCCATATCAAAATTTGAGAATTCTTGCCCCGATGATGGATTTCCCAAGGCTAACCTATGCGAATTTGGTTGTAAAATAAGTTTTCAAGGGAAAATCTCAAGTTGGAAGGGAGAGTTGGTTTTCATGGCATGCCTCATTTCCCAAATGGTTTCCCTAAGCCACGGTGCCTCCGTGAGCTCCCATGTCAAAGTTTGATAATTCTTACCCCCGATGAGGATTTCACAAGGCTAACCAATGCGAATTTGGGTGGAAAATGAGTTTTTAAGGGAAAATCTCAAGTTGTTAGGGAGAGTTGGATTGTCATGGCATACCTCATTTCCCAAATGGTTTCCCTAAGCTAAGTTGCCCCCGTTAGCTCTCATGTCAAAATTTGAGAATTCTTGCCCAGGTGATAGATTTCCCAAGGCTAACCTATACGAATTTGATTGTAAAATAAGTTTTCAAGGGAAAATCTCAAGTTGGAAGGGAGAGTTGGTTTTCATGGCATGCCTCATTGCCCAAATGGTTTCCCTAAGCCACGGTGCCTCCGTGAGCTCCCATGTCAAAGTTTGAGAATTCTTACCCCCGATGAGGATTTCACAAGGCTAACCAATGCGAATTTGGGTGGAAAATGAGTTTTCAAGGGAAAATATCAAGGGTGAGGGGATAGAATGTTTGTCTTGGCATGCCTCGTTATCCAAATGGTTTCCCTATGCCAAAGTGCCCTCATTAGCTCCCTTGTCAAAATTTGAGAATTCTTGCCTCGAGGATGGATTTCCCTAGGCTATCCAATGCGAATTTGGGTGGAAAATGAGTTTTTAAGGGAAAATCTCAAGTTGTTAGGAAGAGTTGGATGGTCATGGCATACCTCATTGCCCAAATGGTTTCCCTAAGCTAAGTTGCCCCCGTTAGCTCTCATGTCAAAATTTGAGAATTCTTGCCCAGGTGATACATTTCCCAAGGCTAACCTATGAAAATTTAGATGGAAAATGAGTTTTTAAGGGAAAATATCAAGTTATAAAGGAGACATGGTTTGCCATGAAATTCCTCTTTTCCTTATGCCAAGGTGCCCCTGTGATCTCCCATATCAAAATTTGAGAATTCATGCCCCAATAATGGATTTCCCAAAGCTGACCTATGCAAATTTCGGTGAAAAATGTGTTTTCAAGGGAAACTCTGAAGTTGGAAGGGATAGTTGGTTTCTCTTTTCATGCCTCATTTCCTAAATGGTTTCTCTATGCAAGGTGCCCTCGTGAACTCCCATGTCAAAATTTGAGAATTCTTGCCCCGATAATGAATTTCCCAAGGCTAAACTATGCAAATTTAGATGGAAAATGAGTTTTCAAAGGGAAACTACCAAGTTGGAAGGGAGACATGGTTTCCATGTAATTCCACGTTTCCTTATGCCAAGGTGCCCCCGTAATCTCCCATATCAAAATTCAAGAATTCTTGCCCCGATGATGGATTTCCCAAGGCTAACCTATGCGAATTTGGTTGTAAAATAAGTTTTCAAGGGAAAATCTCAAGTTGGAAGGGAGACTTAGTTGTCATGGCATGCCTCATTGCCCAAATGGTTTCCCTAAGCCACGGTGCCTCCATAAGCTCCCATGTCAAAGTTTGAGAATTCTTACTCCCGATGTGGATTTCACCAAGCTAACCAATGCGAATTTGGGTGGAAAATGAGTTTACAAGGGAAAATATCAAGGGTGAGGGGATAGAATGTTTGTCTTCGCATGCCTCGTTACCCAAATGGTTTCCCTATGCCAAAGTGCCCTCATTAGCTCCCATATCAAAATTTGAGAATTCTAGCCTCGAGGATGGATTTCCCTAGGCTAACCTATGCGAATTTGGGTGGAAAATGAGTTTTTAAGGGAAAATCTCAAGTTGTTAGGGAGAGTTGGATTGTCATGGCATACCTCATTGCACAAATGGTTTCCCTAAGCTAAGTTGCCGCCGTTAGCTCTCATGTCAAAATTTGAGAATTCTTGCCCAGGTGATGGAAAATGAGTTTTGAAGGGAAAATATCAAGTTAGAAGGGAGACTTGGTTTGCCATGAAATTCCTCTTTTCCTTATGCCAAGGTGCCCCTGTGATCTCCCATATCAAAATTTGAGAATTCATGCTCCAATAATGGATTTCCCAAGGCTCACCTATGCAAATTTGGGTGAGAAATGTGTTTTCAAGGGAAAATCTCAAGTTGAAAGGAAACTTGGTTTGCCAGGAAATTGCTCGTTGCCCAAATGGTATCCCTATGCCCATGCAAATTTAGATGGCAAATGAGTTTTCAAGGGAAAATATCAAGTTCAAAGGGAGACTTGGTTTGCCATGAAATTCCTCGTTTCCTAATACCAAGGTGCCCCCGTGATCTCCCATATCAAAATTTGAGAATTCTAGCCCCGATGATGGATTTCCCAAGGCTGACCTATGCAAATTTGGGTGGAAAATGAGTTTTCATTGGAAAATCTCAAGTTGGAAGGGAGAATTGGTTTGTCATGAAATTCCTCGAAGCCCAAATGGATTCCCTATGCCTAGGTGCTCCCATGAGCTCCAATGCAAAAATTTGAGAATTCTTGCCTCGAGGATTGATTTCCCAAGGCTAACCTTTGCGAATTTGGGTGTAAAATGAGTTTTCATGGGAAAATTTCAAGTTGGAAGGGAGAGTTGGACTTTAATGGCATGCCTCAATGCCCAAATGGTTTCCCTAAGCCAAGTTGCCCTCGTGGGCTCCCATGTCAAAATTGGAGAATTCTTGCCCCGGTGATGGATTTCCCAAGGCTAACCTATGCGAATTTGGGTGGAAAATGAGTTTTCAAGGAAAAATTAAACTTGGAAGGGATAGTTGGTTGGTCTTGGCATGCCTCATTTCCCAAATCGTTTCCCTATGCCAAGGTTCCCTGGTGAGCTCCCATGTCAAAATTGGAGAATTATTGTCCCGATGATGGATTTTCCAAGGCTAACCTTTGCGAATTTGGGTGTAAAATAAGTTTTCAAGGGAAACTACCAAGTTGGAAGGGAGACTTGGTTTGCCATGTAATTCCTCGTTTCGTTATGCCATGGTGCCCCAGTGATCTCCCATATCAAAATTTGAGAATTCTTGCCTCGATGATGGATTTCCCAAGGCTAACCTATGTGAATTTGGTTGTAAAATAAGTTTTCAAGGGAAAATCTCAAGTTGGAAGGGATAGTTAGTTTGTCATGGCATGCCTCATTGCCCAAATTGTTTCCCTAAGCCAAGGTGCCCCCGTGAGCTCCCATGTCAAAATTTGAGAGTTCTTACCCCGATGACGGATTTCACAAGTCTAACCAATGCGAATTTGGGTGGAAAATGAGTTTTCAAGGGAAAATATCAAGTTCGATGGGATAGAATGTTTGTCCTGGCATGCCTCATTTCCCAAATGGTTTCCCTAAGCCAAGGTACCCCCGTGAACTTCCATGTCAAAATTTGAGAATTCTTGCCCCGATGATAGATTTCCAAGGCTAACATATGCAAATTTAGATGGAAAATGAGTTTTTAAGGGAAAATATCAAGTTCGAAGATAGACTTGGTCTTCCATGAAATTCCTCCTGTCCTAATGCCAAGGTGCCCCCGTGATCTCCCATATCAAAATTTGAGAATTCTTGCCCTAATGAAGGATTTCCCAAGGCTGACCTATGCAAATTTTGGTGGAAAATGAGTTTTCAAGAGAAAATCTCAAGTTTGAAGGGAGAGTTGGTTTGTCATGGCATGCCTCATTGCCCAAATGGTTTGCTTAAGCCAAGGTGCCCCCGTGAGCTCCCATGTTAAAATTTGAGAATTCTTGCCCCGATGATGGATTTCACAAGGCTAACCAATGCGAATTTGGGTTGAAAATGAGTTTTTAAGGGAAAATATCAAGTTGGAAGGGATAATATGTTTGTCTTGGCATGCCTCATTTTCCAAATGGTTTCCCTAAGTTAAGGTTCCCCCGTGAACTCCCATGTCAAAATTTGAGAATTCTTGCCCCGATGATAGATTTCCCATAGCTAACCTATGCAAATTTAGATGGAAAATGAGTTTTGAAGGGAAAATATCAAGTTGGAAGAGAGACTTGTATTGCCATGAAATTCCTCGTTTCCTTATGGCAAGGTTCCCCTGTGTTCTCCCATATCAAAATTTGAGAATTCCTGCCTCGTTGATGGATATCCCAAGGCTAACTTATGCAAATTTGGGTGGAAATTGAGTTTTCAAGGGAAAATCTCAAGTTGGAAGGAAACTTGGTTTGCCATGAAATTCCTCGTTGCCCAAATGGTTTCCCTATGCCCAGGTGCTCCCATGAGCTCCAATGTAAAAATTTGAGAATTCTTGCCTCCAGAATGGATTTCCCAAGGCTAACCATTGCGAATTTGGGTGTAAAATGAGTTTTTAATGGAAAATCTCAAGTTAGAAGGGAGAGGTTGACTGTCAAGGCATGCCGCATTGCCCAAATGGTTTCCCTAAGCCAAGGTGCCCTCGTGAACTCCTATGAAAATTTAGATGGAAAATGAGTTTTCAAGGGAAACTGTAACACCCCGATTTCGGTGGCGTCACTTTAGTAAACAAAAATAAACTTAATGCGGAAAAACGTGAATTTTTTTTTTTTGATAATAACTAAGACCAGACTGAATTAAATAAAACCCAAATGCGAAAAGCAATAGAACTAATATACAATATATAAACAGCCCCCGCTGCATGTAACAACCTCGTCACGAGTAAACCTCTAGTGACGGTAATAGAAGAGTGGCGCCTGTAGGCAATATGTACAAACCAAATATAAAGGTAAGTGTCCGCAACACTATCCCTCAAAACTGAGAATAAGCTGACCCAATGGCCTGAAAATAAGACCTCCTAAGTCAAACCAACTCTCTGTGATTCCCATAAGGAAATCACACAAAAAGCTATAGGCGGAACTACCCTGTCCCCCAAAGAAACAAATGAAGCAAAGACTGTCAGAGCTAAACTCTACTCCTACACTAATCCTAACTCGAGGAGCTCACACTAACACTCATAACTATGTGTCAGCATGATCGTCGTCTGAATCAGAATCCAGAACAACTAAGTCTACCAACCCTATCCGTCCTCCCCTCGCAATCGCAGTGCGCTCCGATGCTGGACTCACGGGCTTAGGGCCCGAACCCAGATCATCAATGACCGCTACGCTGGGTGCACTAGACCCTGCCGAAGGCACTCCCACTGGCTCCTCCTCTGAGGGATCCTCCTCGTCTGAAGACAACGGTGGTGGTGGTGGTCCTCCAAGTCCTGGTCCACAGTGAACGCCCGGTGGCAAGTTGAAGCTGATAGAGCATCTCCTCAGCACTCCTGACCTCAAGAGTCCTCCACTGTCTACGTGGTCCTCCATGATACGCCCAGAATACGTCGCTCGATGGCTCGCGGGGTCAACCACCCACGACCCGGGGTCGTCCTGATCGATCATCTCATACCTAATCCCCCCCGAAGGGTGGACCATTGTGAACCAATCCGCAATGGACATCTGACAAAGGCGTTGTCCGCCAAAACACACACAGAAGACGCGAGGGTCAACTCTAAAGAACTATGTAGATAATAAACCCAATAGGTACAAGTAATAGATAGCCACTTAGGCTTATAACTAGAGATAGCATCCTAGGGTTTCATGTTCCATAATGAACGTAAATGAAAACAATAACAAATAGCATGTTCCAAATAGGATTAACAAATAACAATCACACTCGACAACTAAATTAGTATGCATGTTGCATGATATGCAATGCAGGTTAACCCAGTCAACCAATATGCATTCCGGAACGGATGGACATCATCGGATCAGTCCTAGCACCAGCCACGGTGGGACCATTTCGGCTCGTGTGCCTCTTACTCCAACAACAACATGTAGTCAGATCAGCATAAAACCCGAAGGCCTGCCATTTCGGTCTGCTACTAAGAGTCACCTAGCAGCGCTCTTACGCGGAAATCCTGGTCTTATAACCAATTTTGGAATCCGCCGTGGTCCAGTATCTCGCCGTGTTTAAACCACTTAATGAGTGCATGCAATGCAGTGATTAGCCAAACAACGTCTCCGACCTCACTCGACACGTCGCCACGTGTTCTAGCTAAATTAATGTCTCTAAAAGCTTACCCTAAGGTAAAGTCGATTCTGCGACAAAAGACACTTCTTCCCAACACACGTAATCCACGATGATCTCCAAATCATCCGACTCATCTCAATCCGATGGTCACAACTGCTCAACGAGCACAGAGTATCACACTCTCAGAAACTAACGGTTTCCCGGACTTATCCCCAGGATAGCCCAACAACATCGCTGCTCCAACAGCACCACAACAAACGCTGCTCCAACAGCACAACCACAACACATACTCAACGCCTCTCAATTTTCTCAACACTCGGATCCGATGACACTTCTCGTTTTCCAAAACTATGATTTGCATCCGAAGCTTCCTTTCGAGTTTGTTATCATTACTTAAAGATTTAGAGGTTGTTTAATGTCTTATCAGTTTTCTTTTCAAAATAATATCCTTTTAGTCTTATCGCAAATCCTATCAGTTCTCGGGATCTCCTAATCCCCAAATGACTCCAGAGAATGTCTCGATCCATAAACATCCTAACAAGGCCCGAATCTCATTCGTCCTATCAAGCTTTCTCAAAACTCTCAAAATAAAATCGGCATGACTTGCCCGCTATTCACACCGTTCAGAAACTTAGATTTCATTGCATAAGTATAAATAACTCAGCACAATCAATCAACATGTCATATATCAATATATTAAGCAATAACCACATAACACTTAGCATATAAGGCATGCACCACACATCCTAAATTACCCAATTAGCACTTAGCATGAAGATTCAATCTCAAAAGCATTCAGTAGATTCATCATCTACATTGTCAGCCGAAGCCTCAGAAAACATTTTCCAATCACACACAATCCAGTGCATAAGCAGTAAACAATGTCGAACGTATCGACCCTAAGCATTAACTAGAGATTCAGTGAGAAGCCCTCACCTGCAGATTCTCCAGGATGAACTTCCAACTCTTCCTCACAATCAAGGTGTTGTTCCTCAGGAAATTCCTCAAAAGTTCCTTTAAAACAAAGTCACAGAAATACTATCAGAATCTATCGAAAACTAAGCTATCGATACTTACTAAGGTTACTCGAAGTAATCTATACTCTAAGGTACGATAATCTAGCGCGAAAGACAAGTTTTCGGAAAAGGAAATTTTCCTCCTCCTCCCCTATAGGGCTCGGCCACTTTTGGTAATTGTGGGCCTCGATTTTTCTTCGATCAAACTTGGTTCCTATGCTATCATTAGCCGTAACTAAGGGTATTCTGAACTCGGAAAAATTATCGGATCAAAAACTATCGCAGGGGTATTTTGGTCATGATTTTTAACTTAGAAATTTCAAAACTGAAATCCCAAAAACCAAATTTTGCAGGGACGTCACAAATGACGTTTATGACAACTAATCCTACTAGCACTAAGCTAAGGCGATAGTTTTCAGCCTAAAGGTTGAGGCTTTACTTCAAAAACTCCAAAAATGGGTATTTTAGGCTAAAATTGATTCCGGCGGAATTCCGGCGACATAACGGAAAATCTAACCCGGCAGAAGTGATCTTGGGCACATAAGGAAGAGGTTTAGAATCAGAAATGAAAGATTCGAGATAGTTTTGCAAAAACCCATAAACTATCAACTCAGAAAAGTCTACAGAAAAGCTATGGAAAAAGCGATCAGAGGTAAGGATTAGCGACTATACCTCGAAACCTTGAAGCAGCAATTGATTGATCGACGATCAAGCAAGGATTGAACAAAATCTCTTCCTCCTTCTTCTTCTTCTTGGCCGCGGGTTTGGGTGGGGAAATGGGTAGTTTTTTGGATTTTTTATTCCTTTCTTTGCTATATATAGAGGTTGGAAATTCGCGGGAAAATGAAAGTTTCGCGAATCTGATTTTTTCTGGCGTCATTCTCCGTGAATTCTAAGATATGTTTTGGCAAAAGAATTCCAAAACTAAAATGAGGTCTCCTTGTATTTTTAGCAACTAATGCATAGTCGGTATAAAACTATTTTACCCGATAAGTTGCTTTTTGCATCGGATGTCGGAATGGAAAACTTCCTTCTGAAGAAAGATTGAAATCATCAAGAGAAATGGGTGTATGCGTGTAGAATATTCATTTGAAGCTCTGAATAGAAAAAGTCTTCATTGTCGAGAAATTCTAGGGTTTTGAAATACCAGGGTTTCGGTTTCGGCAAACTTCCGATGATTGGAATGGGACGTTCGTAGATCCTAGAGTTTCGCCTCGAAACGATTTTGATATATGGAAAAAGAGAAGTTCTAACATTTCTCTGAAGATTTTTGGAATTAACTTCCATCGTGCCTAAAAGTGAAAATTAGCTATATACTAGGGTTTCTGACCTAGGTTAAGCGTATAACGATCGTGCTATAACTTTTATCGATCATAATGCAATCCTTGAACTTTTCCTGAACTTTCCCCTTCATAAATATATTTCATTTAATGAACTTTTGTTCAGGTTTCCCTTCACATTACATCAACCCTAATCGTGAATAAGAAATTTATTCACTTAGCATAAGCTTAAAAACTTGGGCCTTACATTACTACCCTCCAAAAAGAAAGTTTCGACCTCGAAACTTAAGGGTTAGTAAAAAGTTCTGGATACTGTGCTTGAATCTTCTCCTTCAGCTCCCATGTCGCATCACCGGTGTCTTTATTCCAAATGACTTTCACTAACTCGACCTCTTTTCCTCTCAACTGTTTTATCCTGGTGTCACCGATGCTAATTGGCGGTGTCTCGAAAGACAGATCATCCTTCAACTCAATGTCATCCAGCTCGATAACATGTGTCGGATCCGCAATATATTTCCTCAGTTGTGACACGTGGAATACGTCATGAATGTTTGATAGAAATGGAGGTAGTGCAATCTGATATGCGACTGGTCCAATTCGACGAGTGATTTGATAAGGTCCAATAAACTTCGGCGTAAGCTTCTTTGACTTGATTGCTCGACCAACTCCCGTCGTCTGAGTAACTCGCAGAATTACATGATCTCCCTCTTCGAATTCCAGAGTTCTGCGTCTTTGATCTGCATAACTCTTCTGTCTACTCTGAGAAGTCTTCATTTTCTCTCTGATCTGCTTGATCTTCTCAGTTGTCTGTTGCAGAAGTTCCGGTCCTACCAACAGATTTTCTCCGTTTTGGTACCAACACAAAGGTGTTCTACACTTGCGGCCATACAAAGCCTCATACGGTGCCATACCTATGCTCGTACGAAAACTGTTGTTGTATGTGAACTCAATCAATGGCAATAAGGTATCCCAACTGCCCTGGTTCTCTAACACGCAAGCGCGTAGCAAATCTTCCAATGACTGGATTGTCCTCTCAGTCTGTCCATCAGTCTGCGGGTGATAAGCAGAACTTAGTCTCAGCCTCGTTCCCAAAGCCTCTTGAAGAGCTCCCCAAAAATGTGATGTAAACTTCGGGTCTCGATCGGATACAATACTTGTCGGTACTCCGTGAAGTCGTACAATCTCGGATATGTAAATCTCTGACAGTTTCTCCACGTTGTACGTAGTCCTCACAGGTACGAAATGAGCCGACTTTGTCAGTCGATCCACGATTACCCATATAGAATCGTATCCCTTCTGAGTTCTTGGCAAAGCCACGATGAAATCCATCGATATGCTATCCCACTTCCACTCTGGTACATCTAAGCTTTGTAGCAAACCTGAAGACTTCTGATGCTCCACCTTTGCCTTCTGACATGTCAAACATGCAGCTACATATTCAGCCACTTGTCTTTTCATCCCTGGCCACCAAAAATTCATCTTCAAGTCTTGGTACATCTTTTTCATTCTAGGATGAATGCTTAACTTGCTCTTGTGACCCTCATCCATAATCAATCTTCTCAAGTCAGGGTTGTTAGGCACACAAACCCTATCCTTGCACCGTAGGATATTGTCACTTCCTACCTTGAATTCTGGGTCTTTACCTTGACTTACCAAATTCCTTTTTCCGAGCAGAAACTCATCTTGTAACTGTTGGTCTCGGATTTCTTCCATCAATCCATTGGTAATTCTGATCATTCCGAACTTCAGTTCTTCCTCGGATAATCTCACATCCAAGCTCAAATCTCTAAATTGTTCCAGCAGTTGCAGCTCCTTCACCATCATCGACGAGATGTGCATCTTCCTGCTCAAGGCATCAGCAACTACGTTCGCCTTTCCAGGATGATATTGCAGAGTGAACTCGTAATCTTTGAGAAATTCCATCCACCGACGCTGCCTCATGTTCAACTCCTTCTGCTCAAACAAGTACTTCAAGCTCTTATGATCACTGAATATGGTGAAATTGCATCCATATAAGTGATGTCTCCAAATCTTCAGCGCAAATACGATTGCAGCTAGTTCCAAGTCATGAGTTGGATAATTCTTCTCATGCACCTTCAATTGTCTTGAAGAATAAGCAACCACCTTCCGATGTTGCATCAGCACACATCCCAAGCCTTGATATGAAGCATCACAGTATACCTCATAAGGTTCCTCTGGTTGCGGTAAGACGAGTACAGGTGACGTCGTCAACCGTTCCTTCATCGTCTGGAAACTAGTTTCGCACGCTTCAGTCCATGCAAAAGGTTGGTCCTTCCTCGTGAGTTGAGTCAACGGTCCCACAATCTTCGCGAAATTCTCGATAAAGCGACGATAGTATCCCGCTAAACCGACAAAACTTCTGATCTCAGTCACAGTCTTTGGCCGTTCCCATGACAATACGGTCTCTACCTTTGCTGGGTCCACAGCTATTCCCTCCTTAGAGATCACATGGCCTAAGAATTTTACCTCTTCGAGCCAAAACTCGCACTTAGAAGGATTGGCATACAACTCCTTCTCCCTTAACACTTGTAAAACTTGTCGCAAGTGCTCCTCATGGTCTTCAGCATTCTTTGAGTAGATCAGAATATCGTCGATAAACACCACGATGAATCGATCCAAGAATGTATGGAAAGTCATATTCATGTAAGCCATGAATATTGCTGGTGCATTTGTCACCCCAAATGGCATCACTAAGTACTCATAGTGTCCATAACGGGTTCTGAATGCCGTCTTCTGGATATCCTCGGTCTTGACTCTGATTTGATGATAACCCGACTTCAGGTCGATCTTCGAGAATATTGTAGCTCCCCGCAGTTGATCCATCAAATCGTCAATTCTAGGTAACGGATACCTATTCTTGACGGTTACTTTGTTCAGTTGCTGGTAGTCGACACATAGTCTCGATTTCCCGTCCTTCTTCTTCACCAATAAGACTGGCGCTCCACAAGGTGAAACACTTGGTCGAATGAATCCCTTCGACAGAAGATCTTCGAGTTGGGACTTCAGTTCCACTAGCTCCGCAGGTGCCATACGATATGGTGCAATCGAAATCGGCCCTGTTCCCGGTACGATGTCTATAGAAAACTCAATGTCGCGTACAGGCGGCAATCCAGGTACATCGCCAGGAAAAACATCCGTGAATTCCTTCACCACTGGAATACTGCCAACTTCTGGGTTCCCTTTTCTCTCCAAGCTTAGCAAAACAGAATACTCCTGAGATCCCTCGTTCAAGGCGACGCTGATGTGATTGGCGGATAGATACTCGGAAAGATCCGAATCAGGGAATACCACTCTCTTTCGGTTGCAGTCCAAGAGACAATGATAGCGGGACAACCAATCCATTCCTAGGATAACATCTAGGTTCTTAAGAGTTAGGCATACTAGGTTAGCATGGTAGATCCTATTGTTATATGTTATCGGACAATACATGCATGCTGAATTAGCAAGTAAAGTCTTGGCAGGAGTAGCAACTATCAGATCGAAGCTCAAAGCAGTAATAGGAAGTCTTAATCTGATTGCACACCGTCTAGAGATAAAAGAATGCGTTGCACCGGAATTGGAAAGTACGGATAGAAGGTTACCGTCAATCTCGCAGTCGCCTCTAATCAGTCCATCGACTCCCTCAGCATCTTCACCATCCATGGTGTAGACTCTCGCCTTCGCAGCAGGACGCTTTCCTCTAGCAGTGTTGATGGTTGGTTCCGCCTTTGGTAGCCTGCACTGTGCAGCAGTATGCCCCGGTTTTTGACAATTGAAGCATTGGGGTCTCGTGTCGGGACAATCGCGAGCATAGTGCCCCGACCTCCCACACTTGTAGCAAGTCAGCTCCCTATTCTGAGTCTGACCTCCAGAACCTCCAGCAGCACCCATCATGGGCCTGTAAGATCCCGAAGCAAACCCTCTACCAGCAGGACGTTAATACGGCCTCCTGTTCTGAAACCTCCCCCTGTTCTGAATATTCTGGGAGCCCGACCTCATCGGCCCTCCAGTTCCAGCCTGGTTCAACCTCCGGTTCTTCATCAGCTCTACTTCTGTGGCTTTCTCCACCAATGATTGGAATCGCATGATTCCCAGTGGCCTCACTGAGTCCTCAATATCCGGCCTCAGTCCATTAACGAAACGCTTGCACATGTAGCGCTCGTTCACGTGATCATGAAAGAATTGGAAATGCTTCGCCAAAGACTCCAGCTTCGAAGCAAATTCCGGTACAGACATACCTCCCTGACGGAGTGTCAGAAACTGCGCCTCCCTCTCATCCCGGGCACTTGTCGGAAAATACTTTTCCAAGAATGCGGTCCGGAACGAGTTCCAGTTAATTTCTTCATGGTTGGCTTCCATGATTCCCCTGTTGCCCTTCCACCAGTACTCAGCATCTCCTAGCAGAAGATAAGTCGCCATGCCCACCTTGGCACCCTCAACAGTTTGCAGAACACAGAAAATCTTCTCGATTTCCTGGATCCAGAGATCCGCTGCGTCTGGGTCAGTACCACCAGAGAACTTTGGTGGGTTTTGCCTTCTAAAATCATTGAGGCCTTTGTTCTGGTCCAGAGTTACTTCCCTCTGGCGTTGATGCTGTTCACGTGCTTCTTCAGCAGCACGCCTCATAGCATTATCGTTCGCTTGTGCCGTCACAGCTTGGGCCATAGTGGCCATCATCTCCGCTAACTGGTTAGTGTTCACCATGTTCTGTTAAGTTAGACAAACAGTTAGTACTCATCATAAGATAGCATTTCCATAACTATACAATATGATTAAGCAATAACTTCAATCAATTTTTAACCGAAAAATCGCTTGCAGACAATCAATTTTCACTCTTTGCAGAGTCACACAACCTAGCACAGAAGACCTATTCCCCAACAACTCCCGAAAGACTCAACCGTGCTCTGATACCACAATGTAACACCCCGATTTCGGTGGCGTCACTTTAGTAAACAAAAATAAACTTAATGCGGAAAAACGTGAATATTTTTTTTTTTTTGATAATAACTAAGACCAGACTGAATTAAATAAAACCCAAATGCGAAAAGCAATAGAACTAATATACAATATATAAACAGCCCCCGCTGATGTAACAACCTCGTCACGAGTAAACCTCCAGTGACGGTAATAGAAGAGTAGCGCCCGTAGGCAATATGTACAAACCGAATATAAAGGTAAGTGTCCGCAACACTATCCCTCAAAACTGAGAATAAGCTGACCCAATGGCCTGAAAATAAGACCTCCTAAGTCCAACCAACTCTCTGTGATTCCCATAAGGAAACCACACAAAAAGCTATAGGCGGAAGTACCCTGTCCCCCAAAGAAACAAATGAAGCAAAGACTGTCAGAGCTAAACTCTACTCCTACACTAATCCTAACTCGAGGAGCTCACACTAACACTCAAAACTATGTGTCAGCATGATCGTCGTCAGAATCAGAATCCAGAACAACTAAGTCTACCAACCCTATCCGTCCTCCCCTCGCAACCGCAGTGCGCTCCGATGCTGGACTCACGGGCTTAGGGCCCGAACCCAGATCATCAATGACCGCTACGCTGGGTGCACTAGACCCTGCCGAAGGCACTCCCACTGGCTCCTCCTCTGAGGGATCCTCCTCGTCTGAAGACAACGGTGGTGGTGGTGGTCCTCCAAGTCCTGGTCCACAGTGAACGCCCGGTGGCAAGTTGAAGCTGATAGAGCATCTCCTCAGCACTCCTGACCTCAAGAGTCCTCTACTGTCTACGTGGTCCTCCATGATACGCCCCGAATACGTCGCTCGATGGCTCGCGGGGTCAACCACCCACGACCCGGGGTCGTCCTGATCGATCATCTCGTACCTAATCCCCCCCGAAGGGTGGACCATTGTGAACCAATCCGCAATGGACATCTGACAAAGGCGTTGTCCGCCAAAACACACACAGAAGACGCGAGGGTCAACTCTAAAGAACTATGTAGATAATAAACCCAATAGGTACAAGTAATAGATAGCCACTTAGGCTTATAACTAGAGATAGCATCCTAGGGTTTCATGTTCCATAATGAACGTAAATGACAACAATAACAAATAGCATGTTCCAAATAGGATTAACAAATAACAATCACACTCGACAACTAAATTAGTATGCATGTTGCATGATATGCAATGCAGGTTAACCCAGTCAACCAATATGCATTCCGGAACGGATGGACATCATCGGATCAGTCCTAGCACCAGCCACGGTGGGACCATTTCGGCCCGTGTGCCTCTTACTCCAACAACAACATGTAGTCAGATCAGCATAAAACCCGAAGGCCTGCCATTTCGATCTGCTACTAAGAGTCACCTAGCAGCGCTCTTACGCGGAAATCCTGGTCTTATAACCAATTTTGGAATCCGCCGTGGTCCAGTATCTCGCCGTGTTTAAACCACTTAATGAGTGCATGGAATGCAGTGATTAGCCAAACAACGTCTCCGACCTCACTCGACACGTCGCCACGTGTTCTAGCTAAATTAATGTCTCTAAAAGCTTACCCTAAGGTAAAGTCGATTCTGCGACAAAAGACACTTCTTCCCAACACACGTAATCCACGATGATCTCCAAATCATCCGACTCATCTCAATCCGATGGTCACAACTGCTCAACGAGCACAGAGTATCACACTCTCGGAAACTAACGGTTTCCCGGACTTATCCCCAGGATAGCCCAACAACATCGCTGCTCCAACAGCACCACAACAAACGCTGCTCCAACAGCACAACCACAACACATACTCAACGCCTCTCAATTTTCTCAACACTCGGATCCGACGACACTTCTCGTTTTCCAAAACTATGATTTGCATCCGAAGCTTCCTTTCGAGTTTGTTATCATTACTTAAAGATTTAGAGGTTGTTTAATGTCTTATGAGTTTTCTTTTCAAAATAATATCCTTTTAGTCTTATCGCAAATCCTATCAGTTCTCGGGATCTCCTAATCCCCAAATGACTCCAGAGAATGTCTCGATCCATAAACATCCTAACAAGGCCCGAATCTCATTCGTCCTATCAAGCTTTCTCAAAACTCTCAAAATAAAATCGGCATGACCTGCCCGCTATTCTCACCGTTCAGAAACTTAGATTTCATTGCATAAGTATAAATAACTCAGCACAATCAATCAACATGTCATATATCAATATATTAAGAAATAACCACATAACACTTAGCATATAAGGCATGCACCACACATCCTAAATTACCCAATTAGCACTTAGCATGAAGATTCAATCTCAAAAGCATTCAGTAGATTCATCATCTACATTGTCAGTCGAAGCCTCAGAAAACATTTTCCAATCACACACAATCCAGTGCATAAGCAGTAAACAATGTCGAACGTATCGACCCTAAGCATTAACTAGAGATTCAGTGAGAAGCCCTCACCTGCAGATTCTCCAGGATGAACTTCCAACTCTTCCTCACAATCAAGGTGTTGTTGTTCCTCAGGAAATTCCTCAAAAGTTCCTTTAAAACAAAGTCACAGAAATACTATCAGAATCTATCGAAAACTAAGCTATCGATACTTACTAAGATTACTCGAAGTAATCTATACTCTAAGGTACGATAATCTAGCGCGAAAGACAAGTTTTCGGAAAAGGAAATTTTCCTCCTCCTCCCCTATAGGGCTCGGCCACTTTTGGTAATTGTGGGGCTCGATTTTTCTTCGATCAAACTTGGTTCCTATGCTATCATTAGCCGTAACTAAGGGTATTCTGAACTCGGAAAAATTATCGGATCAAAAACTGTCGCAGGGGTATTTTGGTCATGATTTTTAACTTAGAAATTTCAAAACTGAAATCCCAAAAACCAAATTTTGCAGGGACGTCACCAACGACGTTTATGACAACTAATCCTACTAGCACTAAGCTAAGGCGATAGTTTTCAGCCTAAAGGTTGAAGCTTTACTTCAAAAACTCCAAAAATGGGTATTTTAGGCTAAAATTGATTCCGGCGGAATTCTGGCGACATAACGGAAAATCTAACCCGGCAGAAGTGATCTTGGGCACATAAGGCTAAAAATGGGATAGTTTTGCAAAAACCCATAAACTATCAACTCAGAAAAGTCTACAGAAAAGCTATGGAAAAAGCGATCAGAGGTAAGGATTAGCGACTATACCTCGAAACCTTGAAGCAGCAATTGATTGATCGACGATCAAGCAAGGATTGAACAAAATCTCTTCCTCCTTCTTCTTCTTCTTGGCCGCGGGTTTGGGTGGGGAAATGGGTAGTTTTTTGGATTTTTTCTTCCTTTCTTTGCTATATATAGAGGTTGGAAATTCGCGGGAAAATGAAAGTTTCGCGAATCTGATTTTTTCCGGCGTCATTCTCCGTGAATTCTAAGATATGTTTTGGAAAAAGAATTCCAAAACTAAAATGAGGTCTCCTTGTATTTTTAGCAACTAATGCATAGTCGGTATAAAACTATTTTACCCGATAAGTTGCTTTTTGCATCGGATGTCGGAATGGAAAACTTCCTTCTGAAGAAAGATTGAAATCATCAAGAGAAATGGGTGTACGCGTGTAGAATATTCATTTGAAGCTCTGAATAGAAAAAGTCTTCATTGTCGAGAAATTCTAGGGTTTTGAAATACCAGGGTTTCGGTTTCGGCAAACTTCCGATGATTGGAATCGGACGTTCGTAGATCCTAGAGTTTCGCCTCGAAACGATTTTGATATATGGAAAAAGAGAAGTTCTAACATTTCTCTGAAGATTTTTGGAATTAACTTCCATCGTGCCTAAAAGTTAAAATTAGCTATATACTAGAGTTTCTGACCTAGGTTAAGCGTATAACGATCGTGCTATAACTTTTATCGATCATAATGCAATCCTTGAACTTTTCCTGACTTTCCCCTTCATAAATATATTTCATTTAATGAAATTTTGTTCAGGTTTCCCTTCACATTACATCAACCCTAATCGTGAATAAGAAATTTATTCACTTAGCATAAGCTTAAAAACTTGGGCCTTACAGAAACTACCAAGTTGGAAGGGAGACTTGGTTTTCCATGTAATTCCATGTTTCCTTATGCCAAGGTGCCCCCGTGATCTCCCATATCAAAATTTGAGAATTCTTGCCCCGATGATGGATTTCCCAATGCTAACCTATGCGAATTTGGTTGTAATATAAGTTTTGAAGGGAAAATCTCAAGTTGGAAGGGAGAGTTGGTTCGTTATGGCATGCCTCATTGCCAAAATGGTTTCCCTAAGCCAAGGTGCCTCCGTGAGCTCCCATGTAAAAATTTGAGAATTCTTACCCCGATGACAGATTATTTAAGGCTAGCCAATGCGAATTTGAGTGGAAAATGAGTTTTCATGGGAAAATATCAAGTTGGATGGGATAGTTTGTTTTGTTAAGTTCAAACGCATCATAAAATTTTTTAAATCTTATTTTGATCATAAAAATTTTATAGTAGAAGTTTCATTGAAAATTTATCTACTGATAACGTTCTCAATTTCAGAAGAAACTTGGCTATATGTCACACGCGTCAACGTTCTATCAATTATTAAAATAATACTTTCCTCAGAAAATAGAAGTAACTCAATCTCTACTGTACCCTAGTGAAGTCTCTGACCATTTAATGCCACGTCATCAGTCAGATATATCGGTTGTCTCACATTCAAATCCAATGACAACTATTTGAAAGTACAAGCCGTCAACATTAAATTGCCAAATTGTCTCATGTCTGAGAAGTAGCCCAAAGTCTATCACCACCTACTAGCTGACAAACATCACCTTTTAAGCTAAAAGATAGACTTGCTTCAGAAGTAACATTTAATGAAGATACCAACCAAGCCTTTTGAATCAACGGTCCGATATCAACCTTCAACGACTATCTCAACGGTTGGATTTTATCTCACAACGGCTACAACACTAGCAAGCAAGTATTTAAGAAACTCTTGAAGATATGAAGAAACAAGAATTAACTCTGAGAATTCAAGTATTCAAGCATTCATTTTCAAACTACTCAACAACATTCAAAGCTCAAGCAGATATTCCAAGCGTCAAACACAAGCCATTAATTCTGCCAAGTGAAAGAGAAAACCTCGTACCTTAAAAGAGTCATATCTTCTTATTCTCTTGACACTTTTGTAGTAACTCTCAAGTGATCCAATAGTCAGATCTGAACCCAAACACTTAGAGTTTCAGTGATTTAAAGTCTCTACCTTTACTCTTGAAAGAAGAGAATCTCCGAAGAGTGATATAAATCTTTGTAAGATTTTAGGAGAAGTCCGGTACAATACTTATAGGAGGAGTCCTGCATAATACTTGGAGAAGTCCGTGATAATACTTGGAGAAGTCCTGTCTAATACTTGTATTGAAGAAGTCCTTGATACTTGCTAGTGAAAATCTAGGTGGTGGCCAACTACTGGACGTAGCCCAATCGTTTAGGGTGAACTAGTATAAATCTCTGTGTGCTGATCGTTCTGTCTTACTTACTGTTTAACTTCTGCTGCACAGAACAGTTTACGAAAAGTCATACTTAAACGTTTTCTTAAAAGAACTAATATTCTTTCAATAAAACAAAGTTTTTAAAACGTAAATTTCAAGAACACAATTCAAACCCCCCTTTCTTGTGTTACTTATTTGCAACTCATGTTTGTCTTGGCATGCCTCATTTCCCAAATGGTTTCCCTAAGCCAAGGTTCCCCCGTGCACTTCCATGTCAAAATTTGAGAATTCTTGCCACGATGATAGATTTCCAAGGCTAACCGATGCAAATTTAGATGGAAAATGAGTTTTCAAGGGAAAATATCAAGTTGGAAGGGAGACTTGGTTTGCCATGAAATTCCTCGTTTCCTTCTGCCAAGGTGCCCCCGTGATCTCCCATATCAAAATTTGAGAATTCGTACCCCAAAGATGGATTTCCCAAGGCTGACCTACGCAAACTTGGGTGGAAAATGAGTTTTCAAGGGAAAATCTCAAGTTGAATGAAACTTGGTTTGCCATGAAATTCCTCGTTGCCCATATGGTTTCCCTATGCCCAGGTGCTCCCATGAGCTCCAATGTAAAAATTTGAGAATTCTTGCCTCGAGGATGGATTTCCCAAGGCTAACCAATGCGAATTCGGGTGGAAAATGAGTTTTAAAGGGAAAATCTCAAGTTGGAAGGGAGAGTTGGATTTTAATGGCATACCTCATTGCCCAAATGGTTTCCCTAAGCCAAGTTGCCCCCGTGAACTCCCACGTCAAAATTTGAGAATTCTTGCCCCGGTGATGGATTTCCCAAGGCTAACCTATGAAAATTTAGATGGAAAATGAGTTTTCAAGGGAAAATATCAAGTTGGAAGGGATAGTATGTTTGTCTTGGCAAGCCTCATTTCCCAAATGGTATCCCTAAGTCAAGGTTCCCCCGTGAACTCCCATGTCAAAATTTGAGAATTCTTGCTCCGATAATAGATTTCCCAAGGCTAACCTATGCAAATTTAGATGGAAAATGAGTTTTGAAGGGAAAATATCAAGTGGGAAGGGATACTTGGTTTTCCATGAAATTCCTCGTTTCCTTATGTCTAGGTGCCCCGTGGATCTCCCATATCAAAATTGGAGAATTCTTGCCCAGATGATGGATTTCCCAAGGCTAACCTATGCAAATTTGGGTGGAAAATAAGTTTTCAAGGGAAAATCTCAAGCTGGAAGGAAACTTGGTTTGCCATGAAATTCCTCGTTGCCCAAACGGTTTCCCTATGCACAAGTGCTCCCATGAGCTCCAACGCAAAAATTTGTGAATTCTTGCCCCGAGGATGGATTTCCCATGGCAAACCTTTGCGAATTTGTGTGGAAAATGAGTTTTCAAGGGAAAACTCAAGTTGGAAGGGATAGTTGGTTTGTCTTGGCATGCCTCATTTTCGAAATGGTTTCCATAAGTCAAGGTTCCCTTGTGAGCTCTCATGTTAAAATTGGAGAATTATTGCCCCGATAATAGATTTCCCAAGGCTAACCTATGCAAATTTAGATGGAAAATGTGTTTTCAAGGGAAAATATCAAGTTGGAAGGGTGACTTGGTTTTCGATGAAATTCCTCATTTCCTTATGCCAAGGTGCCCCCGTGATCTCCCATATCAAAATTTGAGAATTCTTGCCCCGATGATGGATTTCCCAAGGGTGACCTATGCGAATTTGGTTGTAAAATAAGTTTTCAAGGGAAAATCTCAAGTTGGATGAGAGAGTTGGTTCGTCATGGCATGCCTCATTGCCCAAATGGTTTCCCTAAGCCAAGGTGCCTCCGTGAGCTCCTATGTCTAAATTTGAGAGTTCTTACCCCGATGAAGGATTTCACAAGGCTAACCAATGCGAATTTGGGTGGAAAATGAGTTTTCAAGGGAAAATATCAAGTTGATGGGATAGTATGTTTGTCTTGGCATGCCTCATTTCCCAAATGGTTCCCCTAAGCCAAGGTTCCCCCGTGAACTTCCATGTCGAAATTTGAGAATTCTTGCCCCGATGATAGATTTCCAAGGCTAACCGATGCAAATTTAGATAGAAAATGAGTTTTCAAGGGAAAATATCAAGTTGGAAGGGATAGTTGCTTTGCCATGAAATTCCTCGTTTCTTTATGCCAAGGTGCCCCCATGATCTCCCATATCAAAATTTGAGAATTCTTGCCCTAATGATGGATTTCCCAAGGCTGACCTATGCAAATTTTGGTGGAAAATGTGTTTTGAAGGGAAAATCTCAAGTTGGAACGAAACTTGGTTTGCCATGAAATTCCTCGTTGCCCAAATGGTATCCCGATGCCCAGGTGCTCCCATGAGCTCCATTGTAAAAATTTGAGAATTCTTGCCTCGAGGATGGAATTCCCAAGGCTAACCTATGCAAATTTGGGTCGAAAATAAGTTTTCAAGGAAAAATCTATAGTTGGAAAGGAAACTTGGTTTGCCATGGCATGCCTCGTTACCCAAATGGTTTCCCTATGCCAAGGTGCCCTCATTAGCTCCCATGTCAAAATTTGAGAATTCTTGCCTCGAGGATGGATTTCCCAAGGCTAACCAATGCGAATTTGGGTGGAAAATGAGTTTTAAAGGGAAAATCTCAAGTTGTTACGGAGAATTGGATTTTCATGGCATACCTCATTGCCCAAATGGTTTCCCTATGCCAAGTTGCCCCTGTGAGCTCTCATGTGAAAATTTGAGAATTCTTGCCCAGGTGATGGATTTCCCAATGCTAACCTATGAAACTTTAGATGGAAAATGAGTTTTCAAGGGAAAATATCAAGTTGGAAGGGAGACTTGGTTTGCCATGAAATTCCTTGTTTCCTTATGCCAAGGTGCCCCCGTGATCTCCCATATCAAAATTTTAGAATTCTTGCCCCGATGATGGAGTTCCCAAGGCTAACCTATGCGAATTTGGTTGTAAAATAAGTTTTGAAGGGAAAATCTCAAGTTGGAAGGGAGAGTTGGATTGTCATGGCATGCCTCATTGCCCAAATGGTTTCCCTAAGCCAAGTTGCCCCCGTGAGCTCCCATGTCAAAATTTGAGAGTTTTTACCCCGATGATGGATTTCCCAAGGCTAACCTATGCGAATTTGGGTGGAAATTGAGTTTTCAAGGGAAAAATCTGAAGTTGGAAGGGATAGTTGGTTTCTATTTGCATGCCTTGTTTCCCAAATGGTTTCTCTATGCCAAGGTGCCCTCGTGAACTCCCATGTCAAAATTTGAGAATTCTTGCTCTGAGAATGAATTTCCCAAGGCTAACCTATGCAAATTTAGATGGAAAATGAGTTTTCAAGGGAAATTACCAAGTTGGAAGGGAGACTTTGTTTGCCATGTAATTCCACATTTCCTTATGCCAAGGTTTCCCCGTGATCTCCCATATCAAAATTTGAGAATTATTGCCCCGATGATGGATTTCCAAAGGCTACTCTATGCGAATTTGTGGTTTGAATAACGTTTTCAAGATAAAACTTCCACCTTAAGATATTAACAAATCTTTTCGTGACTCAAAAGGTGCTTAATATAAGAGATAGAAAAGCACACAAGGATTTTATCCTGGTTTACTTGATGAATCACTCAAGGTAATCCAGTCCACCCGTTAAGGTGATTTGTTCGTTCTTAGAATGAAGGCAATCCACTAATCAGGTAAATGTTACAACTGCACTTGAAACCTACAAGTGACTAACAATACACTGACTTAGCTCACACTAAGATTCACTCTCTTAGTCTTCTCTAGGATCCGATCAACCTTGATCTCCTAAAGGCAAACTATACAACTGTGTATGAAGTTCTTGTTTACAAAGAGATTGCTTCTAAAAAGCTTATAGTAAACACAATGAATTCAAGATGAAAGAAAGCTTAGAAGGTTTGAATATTGCTTGCGCGTGTGTAAGTTCTTCTAGCCGCATCTTTCAATCTTCAGCCTCTATTTATACTCCAAGGATTAGGGTTTGAACGTTGCATGGAAATGCTACCGTTGGAGGGCAGTTCTGGAAATTCCAGCTTCTGCTGTGGCTGAGAATGTAGGTTAGGTCGTCAGGATAGTACATTTGCTTTTGTACTTTGAATAGTGACATGACCTTTAACCTCGTTTGACTTCTGATCAGAGGAGCGCTTCGTGTTGGAACTTGTAAAGCTGGTTGATCAGAGTCAGAAGGAAGCATGGATCCTCTGACCGCTGTACCTTCTGATCTTCACGTCAAAGGATAAGTACATGGTCTTCAGAGCCAGTTGCTTCTGGACTACAGAGTCTTCACTCTTCAGCTTCTGGATCTTCAGAGTCTTCTACAAAATCAGAACTTCTGAGTCTTCAGATTGTCTAGGTTGTCAGAGCGTCTGGATCATCAGAGCTTCAAGTGAGCTGAGTCCTTATCAGAGCTTGATATACTTTAGATCTTCTGAAGCTTTTCTACAGTTCAGACTGAACATAGAGATTGCGAAAGCGTTGCTAGGATCACTCTTTAAGCACAGTGCTTCTGATTTGTGTGAGATAATATTAAGGTCAGAGCATGTAAATAGCACACTCAGAAAAACACGTTAGAGTACCATAATTGTTCATATCAAAAGGTTAACTTTTAATCATCAAAACATAGAGTTGTACTACTAGATCAAAACATGATCTTACATCCCCCGTGATCTCCCATATCAAAATTTTAGAATTCTAGCCCCGATGATGGAGTTCCCAAGGCTAACCTATGCGAATTAGGTTGTAAAATAAGTTTTCAAGGGAAAATCTCAAGTTGGAAGGGAGAGTTGGATTGTCATGGCATGCCTCATTCCCAAATGGTTTCCCTAAGCCAAGTTGCCCCCGTGAGCTCCCATGTCAAAATTTGAGAGTTTTTACCCCGATAATGGATTTCCCAAGGCTAACCTATGCGAATTTGGGTGGAAAATGAGTTTTCAAGGGAAAATATGAAGTTGGAAGGGATAGTTGGTTTCTCTTTGCAAGCCTCATTTCCCAAATGGTTTCTCTATGCCAAGGTGCCCTCGTGAACTCCCATGTCAAAATTTGAGAATTCTTTCCCCGAGATCGAATTTCCCAAGGCTAACCTATGCAAATTTAGATAGAAAATGAGTTTTCAAGGGAAACTACCAAGTTGGAAGAGAGACATGGTATGCCATGTAATTCCACGTTTCCTTATGCCAAGGTGCCCCCGTAATCTCCAATATCAAAATTTGAGAATTCTTGCCCCGATGATGGATTTTCCAAGGCTAACCTATGCGAATTTGGTTGTAAAATAAGTTTTCAAGGGAAAATCTCAAGTTGGAAGGGAGATTTGGTTGTCATGGCATGCCTCATTGCCCAAATGGTTTTCCTAAGCCACGGTGCCTTCGTGAGCTCCCATGTCAAAGTTTGAGAATTCTTACCCCCGATGAGGATTTCACAAGGCTAACCAAAGTGAATTTGGGTGGAAAATGAGTTTTCAAGGGAAAATATCATGGGTGAGGGGATAGTATGTTTGTCTTGGCATGCCTCATTTCCCAAATGGTTTCCCTAAGCCAAGGTTCCCCCGTGAACTTCCATGTCAAAATTTGAGAATTCTTGCCCCGATGATAGATTTTCAAGGCTAACGGATGCATATTTGGATGAAAAATGAATTTTGAAGGGAAAATATCAAGATGGAAGGGAGACTTGGTTTGCCATGAAATTCCTCGTTTCCTTATGCCAAGGTGCCCCCGTTATCTCCCAAGGCTAACCTATGTGAATTTGGTTGTAAAATAAGTTTTCAAGGGAAAATCTCAAGTTGGAAGGGAGAGTTGGATTGTCATGAAATTTCTTGTTGCCCAAATGTTATCCCTATGCCCAGGTGCGCCCATGAGCACCAATGTAAAAATTTGTGAATTCTTGCCTCGAGGATGGATTTCCCAAGGCTAACACCTATGCAAATTTGGGTCGAAAATAAGTTTTCAAGGAAAAATCTATAGTTGGAAAGGAAACTTGGTTTGCAATGGCATGCCTCGTTACCCAAATGGTTTCCCTATGCCAAGGTGCCCTCATTAGCTCCCATGTCAAAATTTGAGAATTCTTGCCTCGAGGATGGATTTCCCAAGGCTAACCAATGCGAATTTGGGTGGAAAATGAGTTTTAAAGGGAAAATCTCAAGTTGTTAGGGAGAGTTAAATTGTCATGGCATACCTCATTGCCCAAATGGTTTCCCTAAGTCCAGTTGCCCCCGTGAGCTCTCATGTGAAAATTTGAGAATTCTTGCCCAGTTGATGGATTTCAAAAGGCTAACCTATGAAAATTTAGATGGAAAATGAGTTTTCAAGGGAAAATATCAAGTTGGAAGGGAGACTTGGTTTGCCATGAAATTCCTCGTTTCCTTATGCCAAGGTGCCCCTGTGATCTCCCATATCAAAATTTGAGAATTCTTGCCCCAATAATGGATTTCCCAAGGCTGACCTATGCAAATTTGGGTGGAAAATGTGTTTTCAAGGGAAAATCTCAAGTTGAAAGGAAACTTGGTTTGCCATTAAATTCCTCGTTGCCCAAATGTTATCCCTATGCCCAGGTGCGCCCATGAGCTCCAATGTAAAAATTTGAGAATTCTTGCCTCGAGCATGGATTTCCCAAGGCTAACACCTATGCAAATTTGGGTCGAAAATAAGTTTTCAAGGAAAAATCTAAAGTTGGAAAGGAAACTTGGTTTGCAACGGCATGCCTTGTTACCCAAATGGTTTCCCTATGCCAAGGTACCCTCATTAGCTCCCATGTCAAAATTTGAGAATTCTTGCCTCGACGATGGATTTCCCGAGGCTAACCAATGCGAATTTGGGTGGAAAATGAGTTTTAAAGGGAAAATCTCAAGTTGTTAGGGAGAGTTGGATTGTCATGGCATACCTCACTGCCCAAATGGTTTCCCCGAGCCAGTTGCCCCCGTGAGCTCTCATGTGAAAATTTGAGAATTCTTGCCCAGGTGATGGATTTCCCAAGGCGTGCCTATGAAAATTTACATGGAAAATGAGTTTTCAAGGGAAAATATCAAGTTGGAAGGGAGACTTGGTTTGCCATGAAATTCCTCGTTTCCTTATGCCAAGGTGCCCCCGTGATCTCCCATATCAAAATTTTAGAATTCTTGCCCCGATGATGGAGTTCCCAAGGCTAACCTATGCGAATTTGGTTGTAAAATAAGTTTTCAAGGGAAAATCTCAAGTTGGAAGGGAGAGTTGGATTGTCATGGCATGCCTCATTGCCCAAATGGTTTCCCTAAGCCAAGTTGCCTCCATGAGCTCCCATGTAAAAATTTGAGAATTCTTGCCTCGAGGATGGATTTCTCAAGGCTAACACCTATGCAAATTTGGGTCGAAAATAAGTTTTCAAGGAAAAATATAAAGTTGGAAAGGAAACTTGGTTTGCAATGGCATGCCTTGTTACCCAAATGGTTTCCCTATGCCAAGGTGCCCTCTGTAACGCCCCGATTTCTCGCGTGTTACACAGTAACTAATTAACCAATTTCGTAAAGAATTTTCGTCGATTCACTTATTAATCTTCTATTAATGACAAACCTTTCATTTTACGAAAACTCTTGAAACATAACCTTTCCAAAAACACGCGGAAGTAACCAACATCGTAAAACTTTTTAAATAACCAACTGTAAAGAGTACGAATCAAAGGCCTGAATGAAAATAAAGATTACATCAAAAGTTGTTCATTTGAATTTAAGCAATAAAATTGTTCGATACCAACACTTCGGAAACTCTCAACCCCAACAGAAAACAAAAGACTCTCAACCCAAACCCTATTCCTTAGCCTCTTCCTCTTCCTCTGAAGTGTAGTCGTCCTCCGGTATTGGCACGTCACGTAGCATCAACTCCCAAGAATGTGTCATCGCCATTATCTTCACGACCATCTACCCCCCCCCCCCAAATAAACACATAGCAAACAAGCAGGGTCAGGTCCAACAAAAGAATGATAATGACAAAATCAACAACATATATAATATAAGTACATTATATGTCTTTTATGGGAAAGAGTCAGTTACTAACGGAATCTCACTTCACACAACCCACCAAAACTTCCATGGCCATCTTCGTGCTTCCGCAGAGGCACGGTTATCACGGTGACCGCAGTCAACCAAATCACGTGAAGCCACACCGGCCCACAAGGTTCACGGGAGACCGCAGTCAACCCAAATAACTCCCTCGCGTGCAAGGTACCATCGTTCTCATGGTCCATAGTCTCACTAGACCTATGACCGTTTTATCACATTTACTTGCAAGCGAGTTATAAATTCATTCTCTTGGTGTTTAAGGCTCTAATGTCAATCCTAGAGTCTTATGAGTTAATATCGTATCAGATTACAACGTCAAGAAATAACAGTCACACTAGGAGGAATTACAGCTGGGTGAGCGACCTCCTAAACAAGTCACAACTAAACTTCATGCAAAGCATAGAAATAATCAGGGCCTCCCAAATTCACAAATTATTTACAAATTCCAGAGGCTCAGTTTACAGATATCATCATATAAAAATCTCACAAAGGTCCCTAATCACATGTTACTAACATTTCCAACAATTTCTCAAATTTAGTGTTTTTGGACAACAGGTGCAGCGTGTACTAAAACTGGTCTACAGACCGCAATACTTAGCTACAAAATTCACATGATACATGACTGGAAAGATAATTCGAAACTCTACACTTTTATAGTTTATCACTTTTCCATTTGAGATCCAAAATTAGGTGATATTAGGCCTTAAAGCTTGCTGTCCGGTACAGGAAGAACAGCAGGTGCAACAGTCACTAAGATCGACCTCCAGACCTCATTACTAGACCAAAAATTATGTTCTTTATATGCATAGAAAGCCAATTCGAAAATCTACAATTTTCCAGTTTATCCCTTTTTCATTTGAGACCCCGAATTATGTGAGATTAAGATCCAAAACTCGCTTCCAGTACAGGAAACTGGCAGAGATACTTTTGCCTTCAAATTTTTTTTTCAACCATTCAAGTCCCAGAGTTTTAAACCACATTCCAGCAGCAAGAACCACATATCATATATCATATATCATGCTTAAATTTCCAGAACCAAGATAACCATCAATTCTGGCACAAAAGGCAGATCTAAGCATATAAATCTTCAATCATTTTAATCAAGCAAAGTCATAGAAGAAACGGTAGTTGTAGTGATGATTAATGGAGAATCATGGCATCAACATTTCATCTCAAATCAGAAGCAAAACATCAAGATCTCAAGGAAAAAAAAACAGCAAGCATCATGAACACAAAACTCTTGCAAAAGCAATCATGTTCGTGGCTTTTCTCATAGTAAAACATGGCAAATACCCTAGGCAATCTACCCAATCCTAGGACCAGCCCTTACCTTTGTCCTTAGGCTTGAAGAAAAGATGAAATTGAAGAGCAAGGTTCTGGTTTCTCTCCTCTTCTCCCACGCGTGACCTTCCTCTCTCCCAAACAGCTCTCTCTCTCGCGCACGGTCCGACGGTGGTGGCAAGGCTAGGAGCGGCGGCGGTTCAAGGGTGCAAAGGAAGGCTCTCTCACTATTTTCTCTCCTGAGTTTTTCACGTAAGAGGTATCCAACTTCTGTTTTCAGAACAGAATGAGAAAAGAATTCTTTCCCCCCCCCCCTCCAAACCCTAAGCAGCTCGCGCCCCACCCTCCATCACTTGGGCTAGGGTTTTGTTTTTCCACAAGCCCGACCCAAGTCCAACCTTAACCCACCAGTCTAATTACCTAATCAGACCTGAAACTTACTAAAACCTAAGCCCTCAAAGGTAAATTCATAATTAAATACGGACTTAGAAGAAAAACAATGCAATAATTCTGCTGGCACTGTACAGCCGGAACTGCGTTCACTAAAACGGGGATATCTGGAGCTACAGATATCGGAGCGACGCGAAACCACTTGGAGAATTTTCTAGACTTGAAGGGCTACAACTCTCATGAAGGAAGTTTTCCCAAATAATGTCGTTAAGACCCTCTAAAAATTCACACAAGTTGACAGTTCTAATCTGCCAGTTATCAAACATAGCCAAAAACTTCAATTTTATTCAAACTTCCATAAAATTTGTTCCAAGTTGAACTTAGGGCCCTACAATACCACCCCCCTTAAAATAGTTTCGCCCTCGAAACTTAAGGGTTTACAAATAAATCGGGGTGTGATTCCCGCATCTTATCCTCTAACTCCCAGGTCGCGTCACCAGTCTCTTGGTTCCACACGACCTTCACTAAAGGCACCTCCTTGTTTCTTAAGCGCCTTACACTTCGGTCGACGATCTTAGATTTGGTGGGTTGGCACCCCCATTGTCAGATCATCTCTCAGCTATATGTCGTCTGGCGTAATCACATGCGAATCATCTGCCATGTACTTCCGCAACTGCGACACATGAAGAACGTCATGGATGTTGGATAGAAACGGTGGTAGGGCGATCCTGTACGCCACCGGTCCAACTCGCTCCGTGATTTGGTACGGCCCAATAAACCTCGGAGTAAGCTTCTTGGACTTGATTGCCCTTCCGACACCTGTCGTCGGGGTAACCCGCAAGAAGACATGGTCTCCGGCCTGAAATTCCAACTCCTTCCGTCGGTTGTCGGTGTAACTCTTTTGGCGACTCTGCGCGGTTCTCATCTTTTCCTGAATTCTCCTGACTTCCTCGGTGGTCTGTTGCACCAATTTCGGGCCAATCACCAAATTTTCCCCATTTTGATGCCAGCATAAGGGCGTACGACACCTCCGACCGTACAAAGCTTCGTAAGGTGCCATGTCGATGCTCGCATGGAAACTATTGTTGTAAGTGAATTCGATCAATGGCAGCATCTCATCCCAACTGCCCTTGTGATCCAACACACAAGCCCGTAGCAAATCTTCCAGCGACTGGATTGTCCTCTATGTCTGCCCATCGGTTTGGGGATGATAGGCAGAGCTCAACCTCAACTTAGTTCCGAGGGCCTGCTGCAAGGCTCCCCAAAAGTGAGAGGTAAACCTCGGATCTCTGTCTGACACGATGCTGGTCGGTACACCATGTAGACGCACAACCTCAGCCACATAAATCTCCGCCAATTTCTCCACCTTGTACTTCAGGTTGATCGGGATAAAATGAGCGGTCTTTGTCAAACGATCAACAACAACCCAAATTGCATCGAACTTCCTCCGAGTTAAAGGTAACGCCGTTACGAAGTCCATAGAAATACTGTCCCACTTCCACTCTGGGACATCTAGTGGTTGCAGCTTCCCTGCGGGCTTCTGATGCTCTACCTTCGCCTTCTGACATGTCAGGCAAGTAGAAACATACTCAGCAAGCTGCTTCTTCATCCCAGGCCACCAGAAGTGAAGTTTCAAGTTCTGATACATCTTGTTCATTCCGGGATGGATACTCAGTCTACTCTTGTGTCCTTCATCTAGGATCAATCTTCTCATCTCTGCATCGTCAGGCACACATATCCGTCCCTTGCATCGCAGAATATTGTCATTCCCAATAGAGAACTCTGGTGCCTTTCCCTGAGTCACACGGTCTCACCACTCAGCTATCCCTTCATCAGTCTCTTGTCTAGACTTGATCTCTTCCAAAAGTCCACTTGACACCGTCACCATTCCGAAACTCAGTCTTCCTGGTGTGAGCTTAACGTTCAAGCTCAGATCTCGGAAAGCCTCCAACAGTTCTAACTCCTTGACCATCATTGAGGACACATGTATAGCCTTCCGGCTGAGAGCGTCGGCTACGACATTGCTTTTCCCCGGATGGTACTGTAGAGTGAACTCATAGTCCTGAAGGAATTCCATCCACCTCCGCTGCCTCATGTTCAGATCCTTCTGATCAAATAAGTACTTTAAACTCTTATGATCGCTATAGATCGTGAACGTACTGCCATAGAGATAGTGTCTCCAAATCTTGAGAGCATAAACTATGGCAGCCAACTCCAAGTCATGTGTAGGGTAGTTCTTCTCATGAGTCTTCAATTGCCTTGAAGCATAAGCAATTGCTTTCTTATCTTGCATCATTACACACCCCAAACCATTGTGTGACGCATCACAGTACACGTCATAAGGTTCTCCTTCCTTAGGTAAAGCTAGTATGGGTGCGGTGGTCAGCCGCTTCTTCAACTCCTGGAGACTAGCCTCACACTTCTCCGTCCACGCAAACGGTTGATTCTTCTTTGTCAACTGGGTCAACGGCGAAGTCAACTTTGCGTAATCTTTGACGAATCGTCTATAGTAGCCAGCAAGCCCAACAAAGCTTCTGATGTCACTTGCCGTCTTAGGTTGCTCCCATGACAGAATCGTCTCGATCTTGCTAGGGTCCACTACCACACCCTGACTTGATATGACATGCCCCAAAAATTTCACCTCCTCCATCCAGAACTCACACTTTGAGCCGTTAGCATATAGCTGTTCCTCTCGCAACACGCCCAACACCTGGCGTAGATGCTCCTCATGTTCCTCTCTACTCTTCGAGTAGATTAGGATGTCATCGATGAATACCACCACGAACTTGTCCAGGAATGGTCTGAACACTCTGTTCATGTAGTCCATAAACACTGCGGGTGCATTAGTAACCCCAAACGGCATCACAAGATATTCATAATGCCCGTATCGAGTCCTGAATGCGGTCTTCTGGATGTCAGATTCCTTGACTCGGATCTGATGGTATCCTGACTTAAGATCTATCTTCGAGAAGATCACCGCTCCTCTAAGTTGATCCATTAAGTCGTCTATCCGAGGCATCAGATAACGATTCTTCACGATCACTTTGTTGAGTTGTCGGTAGTCCACACATAGTCTGGACCTTCCATCCTTCTGCTTCACCAACAGCACTGGTGCACACAAATGCACACAGGCGTACACCTTGGGCGCAAAAGGGATTCCAAAGCCCACTCTTCCTTCGATTGACATTCCATCAATCGATCTCAGAGTTCAAACATCTTAATATAATCAAACACTTAGTCTCAAATATCACGGCAATGATACTAACTACAGACAATCTCACAGCCAAGCAAACATCTTAGCAAACAAGTCTACCCAATCTCACCGTGAAGCTTTGAAAACATCTTTATCAAAAACAAAAACACCAACGAGTTCGGAAACTCGTAAACCCAAAACCCTTAGTGCTCTGGTTTCTCAACCGGAGCTCTGATACCACAATGTAACGCCCCGATTTCTCGAGTGTTACACAGTAACTAATTAACCAATTTTCGTAAAGAATTTTCGTCGATTCACTTATTAATCTTCAATTAATGACAAACCTTTCATTTTACGAAAACTCTTGAAACATAACCTTTCCAAAAACACGCGGAAGTAACCAACATCGTAAAACTTTTTAAATAACCAATTGTAAAGAGTACGAATCAAAGGCCTGAATGAAAATAAAGATTACATCAAAACTTGTTCATTCGAATTTAAGCAATAAAATTGTTCGATACCAACACTTCGGAAACTCTCAACCCCAACAGAAAACAAAAGACTCTCAACCCAAACCCTATTCCTTAGCCTCTTCCTCTTCCTCTGAAGTGTAGTCGTCCTCCGGTATTGGCACGTCATGTAGCATCAACTCCCAAGAATGTGTCATCGCCATTATCTTCACGACCATCTACCCCCCCCCCTAAATAAACACATAGCAAACAAGCAGGGTCAGGTCCAACAAAAGAATGATAATGACAAAATCAACAACAACATATATAATATAAGTACATTATATGTCTTTTATGGGAAAGAGTCAGTTACTAACGGAATCTCACTTCACACAACCCACCAAAACTTCCATGGCCATCTTCGTGCTTCCGCAGAGGCACGGTTATCACGGTGACCGCAGTCAACCAAATCACGTGGAGCCGCAATGATCCACAAAAGTTCACGGTGACCGCAGTCAACCAAATCACGTGAAGCCACACCGGCCCACAAGGTTCACGGGAGACCGCAGTCAACCCAAATAACTCCCTCGCGTGCAAGGTACCATCGTTCTCATGGTCCATAGTCTCACTAGACCTATGACCGTTTTATCACATTTACTTGCAAGCGAGTTATAAATTCATTCTCTTGGTGTTTAAGGCTCTAATGTCAATCCTAGAGTCTTATGAGTTAATATCGTATCAGATTACAACGTCAAGAAATAACAGTCACACTAGGAGGAATTACAGCTGGGTGAGCGACCTCCTAAACAAGTCACAACTAAACTTCATGCAAAGCATAGAAATAATCAGGGCCTCTCAAATTCACAAATTATTTACAAATTCCAAAGGCTCAGTTTACAGATATCATCATATAAAAATCTCACAAAGGTCCCTAATCACATGTTACTAACATTTCCAACAATTTCTCAAATTTAGTGTTTTTGGACAACAGGTGCAGCGTGTACTAAAACTGGTCTACAGACCGCAATACTTAGCCACAAAATTCACATGATACATGACTGGAAAGATAATTCGAAACTCTACACTTTTATAGTTTATCACTTTTCCATTTGAGATCCAGAATTAGGTGATATTAAGCTCCAAAACTCGCTGTCCAGTACAGGAAACTGGCAGAGATACTTTTGCCTTCAAATTAATTTTTCAACCATTCAAGTCCCAGAGTTTTAAACCATATTCCAGCAGCAAGAACCACATATCATATATCATATATCATGCTTAAATTTCCAGAACCAAGATAACCATCAATTCTGGCACAAAAGGCAGATCTAAGCATATAAATCTTCAATCATTTTAATCAAGCAAAGTCATAGATGAAACGGTAGTTGTAGTGATGATTAATGGAGAATCATGGCATCAACATTTCATCTCAAATCAGAAGCAAAACATCAAGATCTCAAGGCAAAAAAAACAGCAAGCATCATGAACACAAAACTCTTGCAAAAGCAATCATGTTCGTGGCTTTTCTCATAGTAAAACATGGCAAATACCCTAGGCAATCTACCCAATCCTAGGACCAGCCCTTACCTTTGTCCTTAGGCTTGAAGAAAAGATGAAATTGAAGAGCAAGGTTCTGGTTTCTCTCCTCTTCTCCCACGCGTGACCTTCCTCTCTCCCAAACAGCTCTCTCTCTCGCGCACGGTCCTCTCTCTCTCGCGCACGGTCCGACGGTGGTGGCAAGGCTAGGAGCGGCGGCGGTTCAAGGGTGCAAAGGAAGGCTCTCTCACTCTTTTCTCTCCTGAGTTTTTCACGTAAGAGGTATCCAACTTCTGTTTTCAGAACAGAATGAGAAAAGAATTCTTTCCCCCCCCCCCTCCAAACCCTAAGCAGCTCGCGCCCCACCCTCCATCACTTGGGCTAGGGTTTTGTTTTCCCACAAGCCCGAATCAAGTCCAACCTTAACCCACCAGTCTAATTACCTAATCAGACCTGAAACTTACTAAAACCTAAGCCCTCAAAGGTAAATTCATAATTAAATACGGACTTAGAAGAAAAACAATGCAATAATTCTGCTGGCACTGTACAGCCGGAACTGCGTTCACTAAAACGGGGATATCTGGAGTTACAGATATCGGATCGACGCGAAACCACTTGGATAATTTTCTAGACTTGAAGGGCTACAACTCTCATGAAGGAAGTTTTCTCAAATGAAGTCGTTAAGACCCTCTAAAAATTCACACAAGTTGACAGTTCTAATCTGCCAGTTATCAAACATAGCCAAAAACTTCAATTTTATTCAAACTTCCAATAAATTTGTTCCAAGTTGAACTTAGGGCCTTACACCCTCATTAGCTCCCATGTCAAAATTTGAGAATTCTTGCCTCGAGGATGGATTTCCCAAGGCTAACCAATGCGAATTTGGGTGGAAAATGAGTTTTAAAGGGAAAATCTCAAGTTGTTACGGAGAGTTGGATTGTCATGGCATACCTCATTGCCCAAATGGTTTCCCTATGCCAAGTTGCCCCCGTGAGCTCTCATGTGAAAATTTGAGAATTCTTGCCCAGGTGATGGATTTCCCAATGCTAACCTATGAAAATTTAGATGGAAAATGAGTTTTCAAGGGAAAATATCAAGTTGGAAGGGAGACTTGGTTTGCTATGAAATTCCTTGTTTCCTTATGCCAAGGTGCCCCCGTGATCTCCCATATCAAAATTTTAGAATTCTTGCCCCGATGATGGAGTTCCCAAGGCTAACCTATGCGAATTTGGTTGTAAAATAAGTTTTGAAGGGAAAATCTCAAGTTGGAAGGGAGAGTTGGATTGTCATGGCATGCCTCATTGCCCAAATGGTTTCCCTAAGCCAAGTTGCCCCCGTGAGCTCCCATGTCAAAATTTGAGAGTTTTTACCCCGATGATGGATTTCCCAAGGATAACCTATGCGAATTTGGGTGGAAATTGAGTTTTCAAGGGAAAAATCTGAAGTTGGAAGGGATAGTTGGTTTCTATTTGCATGCCTCGTTTCCCAAATAGTTTCTCTATGCCAAGGTGCCCTCGTGAACTCCCATGTCAAAATTTGAGAATTCTTGCTCTGAGAATGAATTTCCCAAGGCTAACCTATGCAAATTTAGATGGAAAATGAGTTTTCAAGGGAAATTACCAAGTTGGAAGGGAGACTTTGTTTGCCATGTAATTCCACATTTCCTTATGCCAAGGTTCCCCCGTGATCTCCCATATCAAAATTTGAGAATTATTGCCCCGATGATGGATTTCCAAAGGCTACTCTATGCGAATTTGTGGTTTGAATAACGTTTTCAAGATAAAACTTCCACCTTAAGATATTAACAAATCTTTTCGTGACTCAAAAGGTGCTTAATATAAGAGATAGAAAAACACACAAGGATTTTATCCTGGTTCACTTGATGAATCACTCAAGCTAATCCAGTCCACCTGTTAAGGTGATTTCTTCGTTCTTAGAATGAAGGCAATCCACTAATCAGGTAAATGTTACAACTGCACTTGAAACCTACAAGTGACTAACAATACACTGACTTAGCTCACACTAAGATTCACTCTCTTAGTCTTCTCTAGGATCCGATTAACCTTGATCTCCTAAAGGCAAACTATACAACTGTGTATGAAGTTCTTGTTTACAAAGAGATTGCTTCTAAAAAGCTTATAGTAAACACAATGAATTCAAGATGAAAGAAAGCTTAGAAGGTTTGAATATTGCTTGCGCGTGTGTAAGTTCTTCTAGCCGCATCTTTCAATCTTCAGCCTCTATTTATACTCCAAGGATTAGGGTTTGAACGTTGCATGAGAATGCTACCGTTGGAGGGCAGTTCTGGAAATTCCAGCTTCTGCTGTGGCTGAGAATGTAGGTTAGGTCGTCAGGATAGTACATTTGCTTTTGTACTTTGGTTGTAAAATAAGTTTTCAAGGGAAAATCTCAAGTTGGAAGGGAGAGTTGGATTGTCATGGCATGCCTCATTCCCAAATGGTTTCCCTAAGCCAAGTTGCCCCCGTGAGCTCCCATGTCAAAATTTGAGAGTTTTTACCCCGATGATGGATTTCCCAAGGCTAACCTATGCGAATTTGGGTGGAAAATGAGTTTTCAAGGGAAAATATGAAGTTGGAAGGGATAGTTGGTTTCTCTTTGCAAGCCTCATTTCCCAAATGGTTTCTCTATGCCAAGGTGCCCTCGTGAACTCCCATGTCAAAATTTGAGAATTCTTTCCCCGAGATCGAATTTCCCAAGGCTAACCTATGCAAATTTAGATGGAAAATGAGTTTTCAAGGGAAACTACCAAGTTGGAAGAGAGACATGGTTTGCCATGTAATTCCACGTTTCCTTATGCCAAGGTGCCCCCTTAATCTCCAATATCAAAATTTGAGAATTCTTGCCCCGATGATGGATTTCCCAAGGCAAACCTATGCGAATTTGGTTGTAAAATAAGTTTTTAAGGGAAAATCTAAAGTTGGAAGGGAGATTTGGTTGTCATGGCATGCCTCATTGCCCAAATGGTTTTCCTAAGCCACGGTGCCTTCGTGAGCTCCCATGTCAAAGTTTGAGAATTCTTACCCCCGATGAGGATTTCACAAGGCTAACCAAAGTGAATTTGGGTGGAAAATGAGTTTTCAAGGGAAAATATCATGGGTGAGGGGATAGTATGTTTGTCTTGGCATGCCTCATTTCCCAAATGGTTTCCCTAAGCCAAGGTTCCCCCGTGAACTTCCATGTCAAAATTTGAGAATTCTTGCCCCGATGATAGATTTTCAAGGCTAACTGATGCATATTTGGATGAAAAATGAGTTTTGAAGGGAAAATATCAAGATGGAAGGGAGACTTGGTTTGCCATGAAATTCCTCGTTTCCTTATGCCAAGGTGCCCCCGTTATCTCCCAAGGCTAACCTATGTGAATTTGGTTGTAAAATAAGTTTTCAAGGGAAAATCTCAAGTTGGAAGGGAGAGTTGGATTGTCTTGAAATTTCTCGTTGCCCAAATGTTATCCCTATGCCCAGGTGCGCCCATGAGCTCCAATGTAAAAATTTGTGAATTCTTGCCTCGAGGATGGATTTCCCAAGGCTAACACCTATGCAAATTTGGGTCGAAAATAAGTTTTCAAGGAAAAATCTATAGTTGGAAAGGAAACTTGGTTTTCAAGGTGCCCTCATTAGCTCCCATGTCAAAATTTGAGAATTCTTGCCTCGAGGATGGATTTCCCAAGGCTAACCAATGCGAATTTGGGTGGAAAATGAGTTTTAAAGGGAAAATCTCAAGTTGTTAGGGAGAGTTGAATTGTCATGGCATACCTCATTGCCCAAATGGTTTCCCTAAGTCCAGTTGCCCCCGTGAGCTCTCTTGTGAAAATTTGAGAATTCTTGCCCAGGTGATGGATTTCAAAAGGCTAACCTATGAAAATTTAGATGGAAAATGAGTTTTCAAGGGAAAATATTAAGTTGGAAGGGAGACTTTGTAACACCCTCTAAACCCCCGTGTAAATATTATAACATAAATCAGAGTAAAATGCATAACTAAGAGGGTATCACATTTAATCTCCAAAACCATAAATCAAAACATCTGTCATGCTCATAATAAATATATAAATTTCCAAACTTAGTGTCATAACGTCATATGCATAGCACATCGGATTTATTTTTCAACTCCAAACTAAAACATAATTCCAAAAATAAATAAAGAGAGTTCACGAAATAACTCCTAACATCAAGGTTCAAACTAAGCGTTTCCCCGGTGTTACATAATAGAGCATGACTCCCATCACTAAAAGCATATCTAAAAGACTAGCTCCTCTGACTAACCCTCGCGAGAAGCTCCACTGTCCTTCGTACCTGAGCGATGTCGCATAGAACATCATTCCAACAGAAGGGTGAGAACTCATATCATATGGATAAGCATAATAATAAGTAATGCGAAAGCTTATAAAAATTATCCATAAATTTCTCATACATAATAAAGAAAATATATCATAAAATTTAATATAATCAATTAATTTTCAAAGTATGACAATACTCCATAATCATAGCTCAGACAAAGCAAATATAAATATTGTCAATTACCACAACAACAAAATTCTCCAAAGATATTGCAGTTAACTTTAATTAACATCAATAACTCCCTACAATAACTTATATGACTCAAGTGTGACTCCGTGCAAATGTCTTTGGTACCAAAGTTGTTATCCTTAGCGGTATCACCGCGTCCACTCCAGACAGATAACCACCAATAAAGCCCTCGCTCTAGGCTTCAAAACCACTCCAGTTTTGGGACAAGTCACTAGTCTCCACGAGAACTAGCAAACATTGCCTCTTGACAACTATGCAGTGTATTGTGCACAACTCAACTAACATATGCATATCCAGACCATCTCCAAGTCTTAATTATTTTAGCATATTCATCACCAGCTCAACATTCAAATCATCTCCAATTCACAAAATATAACAACTGAACACATAACATCAATTTTAAATAAAAAAAAAAACAGCACCATATAAGCATTATTAAACAGATGTGAACTAGGATGTATCTGTTCATAGCCTCCCTGGCTCCCTGAGACTATACTAGTTTATATACTCACTGTACTAGTTTATATACTCACTCGATCACTAGCTCCATTACAATCACCATAAAAGTTTGGATACCATTCATACGATATTAGTTTTTGTCTTCACGCTAAGATATATCCTCAATCACATTACATGGCTTTAGTTAAAGTAATCACGTCCTTGTATTTTTATGACTACCTGACAATATTAGTTTTTTTATTTATTTTACTTTCCATGACATAGCTATAATCAAAGCCAAATTAGTCAAAAACTAAAGAAAGGCAAAAATTCCTTATATAAAATTTGTCATCATTGAGTGAGTAGCCGTGTCCAACAACATCTCATGAATAAATTATGTCCCCTCATAACTCAGAAGCCACACAGCAGTTTACCAATTCAATTTCACTTAACTCTGAATTTGATAGATGACAAAAGAGGGTAAAATCAATCAAATTGCAGTCCCTCCACTTATCTAACATACGAGTAGATTACGCCAAATAAAATCCTCAAGCATGTCAAATTCGACACATTCACACAGCACCCGCAAACTTGACGGAAAAATAAACATCACCATAACAGGACCTCAACCTCAGTATTAGGGTTCCTAAAACATGTTTTCTACCATTACTAATTACTATACCAATCCAGAAAACACAAATTCAAACCCTTACCTCTTGAAGATCAAAGTCTAGGTTTTCTTCTCTTTTCTCCTCTCCTTCTTGCTTTCACACTCTCTCCCTTTTCTGTTCTGCTCTTTTAATTCTGATTTCTCAATCTTTCTTTTCTCTTTCTATTTAACTCCTAATTACTCACTCTAAACCCTAAAACCCCTTTTAATTAAATCTTTTACTATATCACATAAGATTTAAATAATAATCACATATATCACTCATATCCAATTTAAATAATTTATTCACTACATATATCACTTTATCACCTTATTATATAATAAAATCACATATTTATTCAAGCTACTATATAACCAAATAATAATTAAAATAAATTAACAAATATTATACTAATCGGAAAACGGGGTGTTACAACTCTCCCCCACTTAAAGATTTTCGCCCTCGAAAATTACCTTAATCGAACAACTCGGGGTAGGACTCCTTCATCTGACTCTCAAGCTCCCAAGTAACATTTCCCCCTGCTGGTCCTCCCCAAGCAACCTTCACCAATGCAATCTCCTTGCCACGAAGTTGCTTCAATCTTTTATCCTCTATTCGCATAGGTGATGTCTCCACGGTTAAGTTATCTCTTACTTGCACATCATCTACTTGGATCACATGAGACGGATCAGCAATGTATTTCCTCAACTGCGACACATGGAACACGTCATGGAGATTAGCAAGTGACGGTGGCAAGGCAATCCGATAAGCCACTGCACCTACTCTCTCTGAAATCTGATAAGGACCAATGAAACGCGGCGTCAACTTACGCGACTTCAAGGCTCGTCCAACACCCGTTACCGGAGTAACTCTAAGAAATACATGGTCTCCCTTCTCGAATTCGAGTGCTTTCCTCCTCTTATCGTGGTAACTTTTCTGTCGACTCTGAGAAGCCTTCATCTTCTCCTGAATCATCTTGATCTTGTCAGTGGTCTGTTGAACTATCTCTGGTCCTACAACCACACTCTCACCAGATTCATACCAACATATTGGCGTCGTACATCTCCTTCCATACAAAGCTTCAAATGGTGCCATCCCAATACTAGCATGGAAACTGTTGTTATAAGTAAACTCAATCAAAGGCAGGAAACTATCCCAAGCACCTCCTTGTTCCAACACACAAGCTCTCAAAAGATCTTCCAGTGACTGAATTGTTCTCTCCGTCTGACCATCTGTTTGAGGATGGTAAGCAGAACTCAAACGCAACTTCGTACCCAAAGCACTTTGCAATCCTTCCCAAAATCTAGAGGTAAACCTCGGATCTCGATCCGACACAATACTAGACGGAATACCATGCAAACTGACAATCTTCTCAATGTACAACTTCGCCAACTTCTCCATGGGATAATCCATCCTTATAGGAATAAAGTGGGCAGATTTCGTCAACCTGTCTACAACCACCCAAACAGCATCACAATGACTCGGTGTCCTAGGAAATCCAGACACAAAATCCATGGAAACACTATCCCATTTCCATTCAGGAATGGATAACGGTTGCATCAAACCAGATGGCTTCTGATGCTCAATTTTTGACTTCTGACAAGTCAAACAAGAATACACAAACTCCGCAATTTCTTTCTTCATTCCCGGCCACCAAAATAATTTTCTCAAATCTTGATACATTTTCGTAGCTCCAGGATGAATACTCAGTCCACTACGATGCCCCTCCTCAAGAATCCTCTTCCTCAAATCAGATACAGCCGGAACACAAACCCTGTCATGACATCTCATGATACCATTCTCATCGATCCGAAAATCACCGCCTTGACCTTGATTGATCAAAGTAAACCGATCCACCAAACTCAAATCAGATTGTTGGCCCTCTCGAATCTCATCAAGAATGCCACTAGTAAGCTTCAACATACCAAGCTTCACCCCATAAGAAGTCTCTTCACAAACTAAACTCAAATCTCTAAATTGCTCGAGTAACTCCATCTCTCGCACCATCAACATCGACATATGTAAAGACTTTCTACTCAATGCATCAGCTACCACATTCGCTTTACCCGGATGGTAATTCAAACTAAAATCATAATCCTTCAAGAACTCTAGCCATCTTCTTTGCCTCATGTTCAACTCTTTTTGATCGAACAGATACTTCAAACTCTTGAGATCACTAAACACCTCAAATCTTGATCCGAACAAATAATGCCTCCAGAGTTTTAAAACAAATACAACGGCAGCTAATTCGAGATCGTGAGTCGGATAATTTCTCTCATGCAATTTAAGTTGCCTTGAAGCATAAGCCACAACTTGTTGATTCTGCATTAACACACCACCCAAACCCATCAAAGAAGCATCACAATACACTTCGAACGGTTCCACCGGATTAGGCAAAATCAAAACAGGAGCGGTTGTCAACCTTCTCTTCAACTCCTGGAAACTAGTTTCACACTCCGCGGTCCAAACAAAAGCTTGACCCTTCCTAGTCAACTGCGTCATTGGCAAAGCTAACTTGGAAAAGCCTTCAATAAATTTCCGGTAATAGCCTGCTAAACCCAGAAAACTTCGGATCTCAGAGACAGACTTCGGAGCTTCCCACTGCGACACGGCCTCAACCTTCGATGGATCAACAACAATACCTTCACTCGATATCACATGGCCAAGGAAACTTACTTCTTTCAACCAAAACTCACACTTAGAAAGTTTAGCATACAACTGTTTCTCCTTCAACACAGACAACACAATTCACAGATGCTCAGCATGATCTTCTTCACTCTTGGAATAAATCAAAATATCATCAATGAAAACAACAACGAACTTATCCAAGTACTGATGGAAAATTCTGTTCATGTATTCCATAAATACACCAGGGGCATTAGTCACTCCGAATGGCATTACAGAATACTCATAGTGACCATATCTGGTTCTAAAAGCAGTTTTCTGAATATCTTCAGGCTTCACACGAATTTGATGATACCCAGACCTCAAATCTATCTTACTGAACACACTTGCACCAACCAACTGATCCATCAAATCGTCGATTCTGGGAAGTGGATACTTATTCTTGATAGTCACTTTATTCAGCTGTCTATAATCTACACATAATCTCATAGTACCCTCCTTCTTCTTAACCAGCAAAACCGGTGCGCCCCACGGTGACACACTAGGGCGAATAAACTTCTTCTCGAGCAAATCCTCCAATTGACTCTTCAATTCTTTCAATTCAGGTGCTGACATCCGATATGGGGCCATCGATACCGGCCTAGTTCCAGGAACTAAGTCGATCGCAAACTAAACTTCACGTTCTGGCGGCAAATCACTTATCTCCGCGGGAAAGACCTCCGGAAAATCACAAACGATCGCTAACTCCCCAGTTGTTTCTTTCTTAGTAAGACTCAAGGTTGCCAATAGCATAAACACCTCAGCGCCCTCCCGTAGTGACTCATTCACTTGCTTAGTGGACATAAACATATCCGCGTTCTTTTCAGGTTCAAGAAAAAGAATTGCCTTAGCAAAGCAATTGATATAGACATGGTTGGATCTCAACCAATCCATACCAAGAATAACATCTAGTTGATCTAAAGAAAGGCACACTAAATCCACTTTAAAGTCTTTATCACAAATACTTAACGGGCAACGCAAACATGCATGAGAAGTAGTCATTGATCCCAAAGCTGGAGTATCAATAACCATATTTCTATCCATAACAGTTAACTGAAGATTCAACTCCTTGACACAATTCAAAGAAATGAAAGAATGTGTTGCACCAGTATCAATAATAGCAATCAAAGGTGTACTATTAATAAAGCACGTACCTCGGATCAGTCTATCCTCAGCAGTAGTCTCAGCACCAGATAAAGCAAACACCTTTCCTCTCGCCTGATCCTTCTTCGGCTTGTCACACTTGGTACTAATGTGACCTTGCTCACCACAATTGTAGCAAGTCACCATCGGGCCATCTTTACAATCATAAGACCTGTGACCTAGCTTGCCACACCTGAAACATTTCACCTCAGAATTGGGACACTCTGGAGAACGATGTCCTTCAACACCACACTTGTAGCACCTAACCGGATTAGGAGCTCCTCCCCCACTTGGCTTCTTGTCATGACCAGATTTCTGTTTACTCATATCAGCAGGTTTCCAATACGGGTTTCCTCTGAATTGCCCCTTTTCTTTCTTCTCTTTCAAAGACTTGTAGAGAGCAGCACTCTCCCTGCTATCTTCATCATAGATCCTACTCCTGTTAACCAGATCAGAGAATCGGACAATTTGTTGATAGCCCACAGCCTTCTTGATCTCAGGTCTCAAACCATTCACAAACTTGTTACACTTCGATCTCTCAGCTTCAGCAGTATTGTAGTGGGAACAAAACTTAATCAATTCCTCAAACTTTGCAGCATACTCCGCCACAGTTCCATTACCCTGCTTCAATTCAAGAAACTCAATTTCCTTCTTTCCACGCACATCTTCTGGATAGTACTTCTCAAGAAATGCACCCTTGAAAAGATCCCAAGTAATCTCCATCCCATCACCTTCAAACCTCTGAACAGTGTTGTCCCACCAATCTTCAGCTTCTTTCTCAAGCATATGGGTGCCAAACTGCACCTTCTGCGCATCAGTACAATTCATGACTCGAAAGATCTTCTCAATTGCTTTCAGCCATGCCTGTGCTTTGTCAGGGTTGTATGCCCCTTGAAAGGTTGGTGGATTGTTCCTCTGAAACTTCCCCAAAGCACGAAATTCATCCTGATTCTGGTTTCTAGCATTCGCCTGCTGACCTTGCCCAATGGCGCCAGCCAACAATGCCAATGCCTCAGCAATAGCTTCATCATTCCTTCCTGCAACCATTGTCCTGAGAATTCCAAAACAGTATCGATTGCGTCAAAAACACATATCGAATACAAAAAGGATTTAAACATGCTAATAGACATGCTAATAAACCTAGCCTACTGACCGATCATGCTCTGATACCACTAATGTAACACCCTCTAAACCCCCGTGTAAATATTATAACATAAATCAGAGTAAAATGCATAACTAAGAGGGTATCACATTTAATCTCCAAAACCATAAATCAAAACATCTGTCATGCTCATAATAAATATATAAATTTCCAAACTTAGTGTCATAACGTCATATGCATAGCACAGCGGATTTATTTTTCAACTCCAAACTAAAACATAATTCCAAAAATAAATAAAGAGAGTTCACAAAATAACTCCTAACATCAAGGTTCAAACTAAGCGTTTCCCCGGTGTTACATAATAGAGCATGACTCCCATCACTAAAAGCATATCTAAAAGACTAGCTCCTCTGACTAACCCTCGCGAGAAGCTCCACTGTCCTTCGTACCTGAGCGATGTCGCATAGAACATCATTCCAACAGAAGGGTGAGAACTCATATCATATGGATAAGCATAATAATAAGTAATGCGAAAGCTTATAAAAATTATCCATAAATTTCTCATACATAATAAAGAAAATATATCATAAAATTTAATATAATCAATTAATTTTCAAAGTATGACAATACTCCATAATCATAGCTCAGACAAAGCAAATATAAATATTGTCAATTACCACAACAACAAAATTCTCCAAAGATATTGCAGTTAACTTTAATTAACATCAATAACTCCCTACAATAACTTATATGACTCAAGTGTGACTCCGTGCAAATGTCTTTGGTACCAAAGTTGTTATCCTTAGGGGTATCACCGCGTCCACTCCAGACAGATAACCACCAATAAAGCCCTCGCTCTAGGCTTCAAAACACTCCAGTTTTGGGACAAGTCACTAGTCTCCACGAGAACTAGCAAACATTGCCTCTTGACAACTATGCAGTGTATTGTGCACAACTCAACTAACATATGCATATCCAGACCATCTCCAAGTCTTAATTATTTTAGCATATTCATCACCAGCTCAACATTCAAATCATCTCCAATTCACAAAATATAACAACTGAACACATAACATCAATTTTAAATAAAAAAAAAACAGCACCATATAAGCATTATTAAACAGATGTGAACTAGGATGTATCTGTTCATAGCCTCCCTGGCTCCCTGAGACTATACTAGTTTATATACTCACTGTACTAGTTTATATACTCACTCGATCACTAGCTCCATTACAAATCACCATAAAAGTTTGGATACCATTCATACGATATTAGTTTTTGTCTTCACGCTAAGATATATCCTCAATCACATTACATGGCTTTAGTTAAAGTAATCACGTCCTTGTATTTTTATGACTACCTGACAATATTAGTTTTTTTATTTAATTTACTTTCCATTACATAGCTATAATCAAAGCCAAATTAGTCAAAAACTAAAGAAAGGCAAAAATTCCTTATATAAAATTTGTCATCAGTGAGTGAGTAGCCGTGTCCAACAACATCTCATGAATAAATTATGTCCCCTCATAACTCAGAAGCCACACAGCAGTTTACCAATTCAATTTCACTTAACTCTGAATTTGACAGATGACAAAAGAGGGTAAAATCAATCAAATTGCAGTCCCTCCACTTATCTAACATACGAGTAGATTACGCCAAATAAAATCCTCAAGCATGTCAAATTCGACACATTCACACAGCACCCGCAAACTTGACGGAAAAATATGAAGGTGTGAAAAACGACTAGAAGGGGGGGGTTGAATAGCGTTTTTAATATAAAAACTTTCCCCTTAAGATTTAAAGTAAATCTTTTCGGTTTCTCTAAGATAGATGGTGCAGCGGATAAAGATAGAGAGAAGAGAAAAGCACACAAGTATTTTATCCTGGTTCACTTGATAAATCCCTCAAGCTAATCCAGTCCACCCGTTAAGGTGATTTCTTCCTTCTTAGAATGAAGGCAATCCACTAATCAGATAATTGTTACAACTGCACTTGAAACCTACAAGTGACTAACAATACACTGACTTAGCTATCACTAAGATTCACTCTCTTAGTCTTCTCTAGGATCCGATCAACCTTGATCTCCTAAAGGAATCACCACTAAGATTCACTCTCTTAGTCTTCTTAAGGATACTGACCTACCCGGTCCCTTAAGGAAAATCAAACAACTGTTTGAGGTTGGTGTTTACAAAGGTTTGCTTCTAAATAAGCTGAGTGTAAACCAAATAAGAATAGATGAAGAAAGTAGAGGCTTGAATCTTTTCTTGTATTGCAGCTCTTGGTTTTTCTCTCACACTGCTTTCTTCTTTTCTTCAGCCTTTTATAGTCCAAGGTGTAAAGGATATTTCTGTTGAGAGAATATGACCGTTGGAGGGCATTTCTGGAACTTCCAGAACCTGCTGTGGCTGAACCTTGGTAGGTAGGCTTTTCAGAATAGTACACTGCTCTTGTACTTCTCGATAGAGACCTTTGCCTTTAACCATTGACTTCTGATCAGAGTTATGCTTCGTGTTGGAACTTGTGAAGCTTGGTGATCAGAGTCAGAGGGATGCTTGGATCCTCTGACCTTCGTAACTTCTGCTTCTGGACCTTCAGAGCTTCTGAACCTTCAGAGCCTCTGGTCCCTCAGAGCTTCTGGTCTTCAGATCTTCTGATCCTCAGATCTTCTGATCCTCTGATCTTCTGATCCTCTGATCTTCAGATCTTCTGACGAAAATATCTTCTGGTGTCAGAATCAGAACCTGTTTGTCAAAACACTCAAGACAAACATTAGAGTATCATAGTTGTTCATCCACAAATAAATACTTGTTATCATCAAAACATAGAGTTGTACCACATGACTAAATCTTGATCTTACAATCTCCCCCTTTTTGATGATGACAAAACCATGTATTTTGATGAACAACTCTAAACAAATAAACTGAATACACTCAGAGTATAAGGTACCAGAGTTAAAACTTATCCTGATGTGTATAGTTTATCTTGCTCATTCTGAATCCAAGCCACTGCTTGATTCTGAGCTAAGCTCCCCCTGAATCTAATACTTAATATCAACGTTAGTAATATCTAGATTCTGAGCTAACTAATATAGGAGTTGTCAAGATACTATAAGTTCTCCCCCTTTTTGTCATAAGCAAAAAGAATGAAGGTGGGAAAAAAATAGTAAGAGCAAAAGACGAAATACTCCCCCTCAGAAGGAATACCAAGGGATACTTGGCTGCTGATTAGTATATCTTCTTATGAGAGCAGAAGTGTGGTTCTGGTGACATCTCCGTTCCGGACAAAATTTCATCTTCAGATACTTCAGAATGAGAAGCTAGGAACCTACTCTTCTTCTGATGACGCAAGTCAGAAGTTGTAGTAGCATCTTCTAATGTTGTTGCTTCTGGTTCGACAAGTTCTGAGTCTTTGTTTCTTTCTGAAACAGTCATGCTCATCTCTACAAGCTTTTTCAGCTAGCTTTGACTTGACCAAATCTTACTCTACTGATGCCTCCAAGATTAACTTCACCTTCAGATTCAAGTTTTGGATCTTGGGACATATGCCTTTCTCCCGTCATGTGTTGCCTGCATCCACTGTCCAGGTTCCATGGTTGGAGTTTCGATGGACCTATTGAAGATATCTGCAACATATATAATCTTATCCCTAGGTACCCACTTTCTGGGTCCTTTCTTGTTAGTTAGCCCAGAAGTTCTGACAACTTTGGGTCTTTCAACAGGATAATGTAAAGGAATTTGAGCATGATATTTAGACATGGAGAAAGATCCCTTTATAAGAGGAGGTTTAGCAGCTTCAGCAGGTACAGGGTCAGGCAATATGGTACCAGAGGGAACAAAGCATTCATACAAAGATTTAGCTTTAGGCACAGAGGGCTCATTTCTAATTGGTTTAGAATACCCAATGCCACGCATTCCATTTCTGCTCACGCCATAGATCAATGAAGCCATCAAGCTTCTATCTACGCTTTTAGCCAGGAATCTTTGAAAAGATTTTTCATACTTAGATTCATGCTTACTATCAGAGGCATCGCAGGCAATAACTTCTTCTAACTTAGCAATTTGATTCTTAAGCACAGAGTTAGAATTGATCAAAGCATGATTATCATTTTTCAAATCAGAAATAATTTTCTCATGTTCAACAGAAGTTTCAGAGGCAGCAGAGAAATTCTTTTTCAACCTTTTATGCTTAGTCAAGAGAGAGTTATATTTATCCATAATTTCAGACAAAGCATCTTTAAGTTCAGAAGTTGAGAAAGAATCAAATACCTCATTTTCATCGTCAGAGTCTGGATCTCCTTCTGATTCTGAGTCAGAGTCAACAGCTTCCTTTGACTCTGCTCCTTTGTCTTTGACAATAGCCATGAGTCCTTGGACTTCACCATCAGAGTCAACATCCTCTGATTCTGATTCATCAAAAGTCACCATCAGACTTTTCTTTGGTTTGAAATGCTTCTTTGACTTTTCGTCCTTTGATGAACCTTTGTATTTGCTCTGCCTGTGCTTCCAGATGCAGTTGAGCTTTCTGGATATCAGAGTCAGCTCATCTTCATCAGAATCTTCAGATGCTTCTTCAGATTCTTCTGCTTCTGCTTGGAGAGCCTTAGCCTTTTCAGATTTGGATTTCAAGGCTATAGACTTCTTCTTCTGATCCTGATGTTCAGCACGCTTTAGTTCATGACACTTCAGTATGCTTATGAGTTCTTCCAAACTCATCTGCTCAACATCTCTAGTTAGCTCCAAGGAAGTTATCAAAGGCATCCAGCTTTCAGGAAGACCTCTAAGGATCCTCATGACATGATCCACAGTGGTGTAGCTATTGCTGAGGGGTCTTATTCCAGCAATAATCAACTGGAATCTGGAAAACATATCTTCAATGGATTCGTCAGTTTCCATTTGGAAGGATTCATATTTCTGGATCAAAGACAGTGCCTTTGATTCTTTCACTTTCTTGTTTCCTTCATGAGACATCTTCAAGGATTCAAAGATGCCCTTGGCGGAATCACGATCAGTAATTTTCTCATATTCTTCATATGAAATGGCACTTTGCAGAATAGCTCTTGATCGGTGATGATCTCTGAACTCCTTCTTTTGATCTTCACTCATCTTCTCCCTTGGGATCTTTACACCATGTTCATCGACAGGAGGGGTGTAGCCATCAACAACAAAATCCCAGAGATCAGGATCAAAGCCAAGAAAGAAGCTTTTGATTCTGTCTTTCCAGAAATCAAATCTCTGACCATCAAAGATAGGTGGTCTTGCACTGTATTGATATTTGCTTGTAGTAGTGGTGGAATCCATGAGTTTTTCACACTGGCCCGGATCTACTGAACACTGTTAAGTGTGGTAATCAGAACTTGCGCTCTGATACCAATTGAAGGTGTGAAAAACGACTAGAAGGGGGGGTTGAATAGCGTTTTTAATATAAAAACTTTCCCCTTAAGATTTAAAGTAAATCTTTTCGGTTTCTCTAAGATAGATGGTGCAGCGGATAAAGATAGAGAGAAGAGAAAAGCACACAAGTATTTTATCCTGGTTCACTTGATAAATCCCTCAAGCTAATCCAGTCCACCCGTTAAGGTGATTTCTTCCTTCTTAGAATGAAGGCAATCCACTAATCAGATAATTGTTACAACTGCACTTGAAACCTACAAGTGACTAACAATACACTGACTTAGCTATCACTAAGATTCACTCTCTTAGTCTTCTCTAGGATCCGATCAACCTTGATCTCCTAAAGGAATCACCACTAAGATTCACTCTCTTAGTCTTCTTAAGGATACTGACCTACCCGGTCCCTTAAGGAAAATCAAACAACTGTTTGAGGTTGGTGTTTACAAAGGTTTGCTTCTAAATAAGCTGAGTGTAAACCAAATAAGAATAGATGAAGAAAGTAGAGGCTTGAATCTTTTCTTGTATTGCAGCTCTTGGTTTTTCTCTCACACTGCTTTCTTCTTTTCTTCAGCCTTTTATAGTCCAAGGTGCAAAGGATATTTCTGTTGAGAGAATATGACCGTTGGAGGGCATTTCTGGAACTTCCAGAACCTGCTGTGGCTGAACCTTGGTAGGTAGGCTTTTCAGAATAGTACACTGCTCTTGTACTTCTCGATAGAAACCTTTGCCTTTAACCATTGACTTCTGATCAGAGTTATGCTTCGTGTTGGAACTTGCGAAGCTTGGTGATCAGAGTCAGAGGGATGCTTGGATCCTCTGACCTTCGTAACTTCTGCTTCTGGACCTTCAGAGCTTCTGAACCTTCAGAGCCTCTGGTCCCTCAGAGCTTCTGGTCTTTAGATCTTCTGATCCTCAGATCTTCTGATCCTCTGATCTTCTGATCCTCTGATCCTCAGATCCTCTGATCTTCAGATCTTCTGACGAAAATATCTTCTGGTGTCAGAATCAGAACCTGTTTGTCAAAACACTAAAGACAAACATTAGAGTATCATAGTTGTTCATCCACAAATAAATACTTGTTATCATCAAAACATAGAGTTGTACCACATGACCAAATCTTGATCTTACAAAATAAACATCACCATAACAGGACCTCAACCTCAGTATTAGGGTTCCTAAAACATGTTTTCTACCATTACTAATTACTATACCAATCCAGAAAACACAAATTCAAACCCTTACCTCTTGAAGATCAAAGTCTAGGTTTTCTTCTCTTTTCTCCTCTCCTTCTTGCTTTCACACTCTCTCCCTTTTCTGTTCTGCTCTTTTAATTCTGATTTCTCTATCTTTCTTTTCTCTTTCTATTTAACTCCTAATTACTCACTCTAAACCCTAAAACCCCTTTTCATTAAATCTTTTACTATATCACATAAGATTTAAATAATAATCACATATATCACTCATATCCAATTTAAATAATTTATTCACTACATATATCACTTTATCACCTTATTATATAATAAAATCACATATTTATTCAAGCTACTATATAACCCAATAATAATTAAAATAAATTAACAAATATTATACTAATCGGAAAACGGGGTGTTACAGACTTGGTTTGCCATGAAATTCCTCGTTTCCTTATGCCAAGGTGCCCCTGTGATCTCCCATATCAAAATTTGAGAATTCTTGCCCCAATAATGGATTTCCCAAGGCTGACATATGCAAATTTGGGTGGAAAATGTGTTTTCAAGGGAAAATCTCAAGTTGAAAGGAAACTTGGTTTGCCATTGAATTCCTCGTTGCCCAAATGGTATCCCTATGCCCAGGTGCGCCCAAGAGCTCCAATGTAAAAATTTGAGAATTCTTGCCTCGAGCATGGATTTCCCAAGGCTAACACCTATGCAAATTTGGGACGAAAATAAGTTTTCAAGGAAAAATCTAAAGTTGGAAAGGAAACTTGGTTTGCAATGGCATGCCTCGTTACCCAAATGGTTTCCCTATGCCAAGGTACCCTCATTAGCTCCCATGTCAAAATTTGAGAATTCTTGCCTCGACGATGGATTTCTCGAGGCTAACCAATGCGAATTTGGGTGGAAAATGAGTTTTAAAGGGAAAATCTCAAGTTGTTAGGGAGAGTTGGATTGTCATGGCATACCTCACTGCCCAAATGGTTTCACCGAGCCAAGTTGCCCCCGTGAGCTCTCATGTGAAAATTTGAGAATTCTTGCCCAGGTGATGGATTTCCCAAGGCGTGCCTATGAAAATTTACATGGAAAATGAGTTTTCAAGGGAAAATATCAAGTTGGAAGGGAGACTTGGTTTGCCATAAAATTCCTCGTTTCCTTATGCCAAGGTGCCCCCGTGATCTCCCATATCAAAATTTTAGAATTCTTGCCCCGATGATGGAGTTCTCAAGGCTAACCTATGCGAATTTGGTTGTAAAATAAGTTTTCAAGGGAAAATCTCAAGTTGGAAGGGAGAGTTGGTTTTCATGGCATGCCTCATTTCCCAACTGGTTTCCCTAAGCCAAGTTGCCCCCGTGAGCTCCCATGTCAAAATTTGAGAGTTTTTACCCCGATGATGGATTTCCCAAGGCTAACCTATGCGAATTTGGGTGGAAAATGAGTTTTCAAGGGAAAAATCTGAAGTTGGAAGGGATAGTTGGTTTCTATTTGCATGCCTCGTTTCCCAAATGGTTTCTCTATGCCAAGGTGCCCTCGTGAACTCCCATGTCAAAATTTGAGAATTCTTGTCCCGAGAATGAATTTCCCAAGGCTAACCTATGCAAATTTAGATGGAAAATGAATTTTCAAGGGAAACTACCAAGTTGGAAGGGAGACATGGTTTGCCATGTAATTCCACGTTTCCTTATGCCAAGGTGCCCCCGTAATCTCCCATATCAAAATTTGAGAATTCTTGCCCCGATGATGGATTTCCAAAGGCTAACCTATGCGAATTTGGTTGTAAAATAAGTTTTCAAGGGAAAATATCAAGTTGGAAGGGAGAGTTGGTTGTCATGGCATGCCTCATTGCCCAAATGGTTTCCCTAAGCCACGGTGCCTCCGTGAGCTCCTATGTCAAAATTTGAGAATTCTTACCCCCGATGAGGATTTTACAAGGCTAACCCAAGCAAATTTGGGTGGAAAATGAGTTTTCATCGGAAAATATCAAGGGTGAGGGGATAGTATGTTTGTCTTGGCATGCCTCATTTCCCAAATTGTTTCCCTAAGCCAAGGTTCCCCCGTGAACTTCCATGTCAAAATTTGAGAATTCTTGCCCCGATGATAGATGTTCAAGGCTATTTGATGCAAATTTAGATGAAAAATGAGTTTTGGAGGGAAAATATCAAGATGGAAGGGAGACTTGGTTTTCCATGAGATTCCTCGTTTCCTTATGCCAAGGTGCCCCCGTCATCTCCCATATCAAAATTTGAGAATTTTTGCCCCAATAATGGATTTCCCAAGGCTGACCTATGCAAATTTGGGTGGAAAATGTGTTTTCAAGGGAAAATCTCAAGTTGGAAAGGAAACTTGGTTTGCCATGAAATTCCTCGTTGCCCAAATGGTATCCCTATACCCAGGTGCGCCCATGAGCTTCAATGTAAAAATTTGTGAATTCTTGCCTCGAGGATGGATTTCCCAAGGCTAACACCTATGCAAATTTGGGTCGAAAATAAGTTTTCAAGGAAAAATCTAAAGTTGGAAAGGAAACTTGGTTTGCCATGGCATGCCTCGTTACCCAAATGGTTTCCCTATGCCAAGGTGCCCTCATTAGCTCCCATGTAAAAATTTGAGAATTCTTGCCTCGAGGATAGATTTCTCAAGGCTAACCAATGCGAATTTGGGTGGAAAATGAGTTTTAAAGGGAAAATCTCAAGTTGTTAGGGTGAGTTGGATTGTCATGGCATACCTCACTGCCCAAATGGTTTCCCTAAGCCAAGTTGCCCCCGTGAGCTCTCATGTGAAAATTTGAGAATCCTTGCCTCGAGGATGGATTTCCCAAGGCTAACACCTATGCAAATTTGGGTCGAAAATAAGTTTTCTAGGAAAAATATAAAGTTGAAAAGGAAACTTGGTTTGCAATGGCATGCCTCGTTACCCAAATAGTTTCCCTATGCCAAGGTGCCCTCATTAGCTCCCATGTCAAAATTTGAGAATTCTTGCCTCGAGGATGGATTTCCCAAGGCTAACCAATGCGAATTTGGGTGGAAAATGAGTTTTAAAGGGAAAATCTAAAGTTGTTACGGACAGTTGGATTGTCATGGTATACCTCATTGCCCAAATGTTTTCCCTAAGCCAAGTTGCCCCCGTGAGCTCTCATGTGATAATTTGAGAATTCTTGCCCAGCTGATGGATTTCAAAAGGCTAACCTATGATAATTTAGATGGAAAATGAGTTTTCAAGGGAAACTATCAAGTTGGAAGGGAGACATGGTTTGCCATGAAATTCCTCTTTTCCTTATGCCAAGGTGCCCCCGTGATCTCCTATATCAAAATTGTAGAATTCTTGCCCCAATGATGGAGTTCCCAAGGCTAACCTATGCGAATTTGGTTGTAAAATAAGTTTTCAAGGGAAAATCTCAAGTTGGAAGGGAGAGTTGGATTGTCATGGCATGCCTCATTGCCCAAATGGTTTCCCTAAGCCAAGTTGCCCCCGTGAGCTCCCATTTCAAAATTTGAGAGTTTTTACCCCGATGATGGATTTCCCAAGGCTAACATATGCGAATTTGGGTGGAAAATGAGTTTTCAAGGGAAAATATCAAGTTGGATGGGATAGAATGTTTGTCTTGGCATGCCTCATTTCCCAAATGGTTTCCCTAAGCCAAGGTTCCCCCGTGAACTTTCATGTCAAAATTTGAGAATTCTTGCCCCGATGATAGATTTTCAAGGCTAACTGATGCAAATTTAGATGAAAAATAAGTTTTGAAGGGAAAATATCAAGATGGAAGGGAGACTTGGTTTTCCATGAAATTCCTCGTTTCCTTATGGCAAGGTGCCCCCGTCATCTCCCATATCAAAATTTGAGAATTCTTGCCCCAATAATGGATTTTCCAAGGCTGACCTATGCAAATTTGGGTGGAAAATGTGTTTTCAAGGGAAAATCTCAAGTTGGAAAGGAAACTTGGTTTGCCATGAAATTCCTCGTTGCCCAAATGGTATCCCTATACCCAGGTGCGCCCGTGAGCTCCAATGTAAAAATTTGTGAATCCTTGCCTCGAGGATGGATTTCCCAAGGCTAACACCTATGCAAATTTGGATCGAAAATAAGTTTTCAAGGAAAAATCTAAAGTTGAAAAGGAAACTTGGTTTGCAATGGCATGCTTCGTTACCCAAATGGTTTCCCTATGCCAAGGTGCCCTCATTAGCTCCCATGTCAAAATTTGAGAATTCTTGCCTCGAGGATGGATTTCCCAAGGCTAACCAATGCGAATTTGGGTGGAAAATGAGTTTTAAAGGGAAAATCTCTAGTTGTTACGGACAGTTGGATTGTCATGGCATACCTCATTGCCCAAATGGTTTCCCTAAGCCAAGTTGCCCCCGTGAGCTCTCATGTGAAAATTTGAGAATTCTTGCCCAGGTGATGGATTTCAAAAGGCTAACCTATGATAATTTAGATGGAAAAAGAGTTTTCAAGGGAAACTATCAAGTTGGAAGGGAGACATGGTTTGCCATGAAATTCCTCTTTTCCTTATGCCAAGGTGCCCTCGTGATCTCCCATATCAAAATTTTAGAGTTCTTGCCCCGATGATGGAGTTCCCAAGGCTAACATATGCGAATTTGGTTGTAAAATAAGTTTTCAAGGGAAAATCTCAAGTTGGAAGGGAGAGTTGGATTGTCATGGCATGCCTCATTGCCCAAATGGTTTCCCTAAGCCAAGTTGCCCCCGTGGGCTCCCATTTCAAAATTTGAGAGTTTTTACCCCGATGATGGATTTCCCAAGGCTAACATATGCGAATTTGGGTGGAAAATGAGTTTTAAAGGGAAAATCTCAAGTTGTTAGAAAGTGTTGGATTGTCATGGCATACCTCATTTCCCAAATGGTTTCCCTAAGCCAAGTTATCCCCGTGAGCTCTCATGTGAAAATTTGAGAATTCTTGCTCAGGTGATATATTTCCCAATGCTAACCTATGAAAATTTAGATGGAAAATGAGTTTCCAAGGGAAAATATCAAGTTGGAAGGGAGACTTGGTTTGCCATGAAATTCCTCGTTTCCTTATGCCAAGGTGCCCCTGTGATCTCCCATATCAAAATTTTAGAATTCTTGCCCCGATGATGAAGTTCCCAAGGCTAACCTATGCGAATTTGGGTGGAAAATGAGTTTTCAAGGGAAAATCTGAAGTTGGAAGGGATAGTTGGTTTCACTTTGCATGCCTCATTTCTCAAATGGTTTCTCTATGCCAAGGTGCCCTCGTGAACTCTCATGTCAAAATTTGAGAATTCTTGCCCCGAGAATGAATTTCCCAAGGCTAACCTATGCAAATTTAGATGGAAAATGAGTTTTCAAGGGAAACTACCAAGTTGGAAGGGAGACATGGTTTGCCATGTAATTCCACGTTTCCTTATGCCAAGGTGCCCCCGTAATCTCCCATATCAAAATTTGAGAATTCTTGCCCCGATGATAGATTTCCCAAGGCTAACTGATGAGCAATATTTTACCCATTTTATATAGCCTTAATTTGTCATTATTAATAATTATTCGTAATTAATTGACCTTGCTTGACAGAGATTTCTATTATTTGGGTCTAATTACGTTTATTCTTATTTTCAGGTTTTATTTGACATCAAGGGCATTTTGGAGATTTGCGGAATGAAGATTTGATTGTGCTGGAGTGAAGATTGTATTTTAGGAAATATTAGGATTTAATTTCGGAATAAATTAAGTTTGATATCTTTTAGATTCAAACTTATTTAGGTTGTTATTTTAAAACTCTATCTTTAGGATTTATTAGGATTTATTGTTATCTTTTAGTATTGGATTTTGATTAGGATTTGTGATCTCAGCTCTTATTTAAGGGTTTGTGCTGAGAGAAACAATAACCTTTTACCTTCTACATTATTATTTTATGCAATTTCGAATTTCAGTTATATTAGAGCTCTGCTAGGGTTTTATGCTTTTAATCCCTATTCTCTTCTTCAATATAATTGTTGAATTCGCCCCATCCATGGAAGGCTAATTCCTTTCGAACGAATTCCTTTGCAAAGTATATCGCGCTCTTGAGGTATAGTGCTTAATAGAATTCAACTGATTAGTTTTCTTCATCTCTAATTCTGGCTTAGGTTTGCTTAATTCCTTATGTTCACGAAATAGAAGATGATGTATGTTCGCTTAGTTCATATTAGGGCGTAAACGATTCTTAATCGCTTAGTTTAGGAATCTGTGAATTAGTTATCGCTTAGTTAATTAATTCTCACGCACTAGGAAACTAATAACAAGAATTGATCTTTAGATACCCGTGATTGAGCAGCGATATACTGAACAAAGGGATTCGTCCGTCTTTACTTATCATATTAATCTGTTTTACTTTCTGCTAATCTTTTGAACTGAATCACAAAACCCCCCCTGTGTGTGTGCGTTGTGCGTTCTTAATACTGAATCTTTGTTGAAACGATAATCCTTGGGAAACGACCTAGGAGTCACTTCCTAGTTACTACAGTTTTCTTAATTAATTATTTGTATCGGGTACGGCCTCGATCAAATTTTATTTGATAAGCGCATAATTGATGCACTTTACGTGTGTCTTTCTAAGCTTCATTATATATACATTTTTGTGCTTAATTGTTATGACTTAGCCATGTTTTGACCATTAGTGTTTATTTGGATTATTCATGGAAAAGAGCTTAATTCTACACTTTTAGTTTCTATGACTGTTTTGCTAGAACAGGTTGAATCTGGAGCTACAAATATCAAAATTGGGCGAATAATATGTCGTTGGAAAGCTAACTCGAAGCCCAACAACTTTCATGTTCAGCACAATTGAAGAACAATCCTCGAACATGGTCAAAATGGCCTTGCAAAGTTTCTGTTGCTAATTCTGCGAGTCTGGAACAGTCTGCACTAAAATGATCATATATTGGGCTACAGAACTCCGAATTAGGATCCGATTGAAGGCCCGCGAAGCTGACTTAAAGAGCTACAACTCTGATGTTTACTTCAATTGAAGATTCAGACTTCTTGTGGGACCCGCGAATGCCTGATTGTTCAGCAGCTTACTCCTTTATGTGGGCCCGATTTTGTGAAGATTTAGAAAAGATTTAGATAACAAAGATTGTTACTTGATGAACAAGTTTATTTATTAGTATAAATAATTGAGTTTAGGCTTTTGTTAGACACCACCACCTCACCACATCTCACCATCACCTCCTCCACCTTCTCCTAATATCTCTCTCCATCTTTTCTACTATGAGTTACTAAACTCCATAGTTAGTCTTAGGATTTTTAATAGTCTTGTGTTTGCAAACTTGAGGTTCTATTTTTAATGCAAATTTCTTCTTTATTAATTCTCTTCATCTCTATTTCTGATCTAGGGTTTGCGTAATTCTGTAGTTTTAGAAATAAGAGTTGATGCATGTTCGCTTAGTTCATGTTAGTTCGTAACTGTTTATTAATCGCTTAGTTTAGGAAACTGTGAATTGATTTTCGCTTAGTTAATCAACTCTCACGAATTAGGGAAACAATGAGGAAGATTTAATCTTTTGTAACCGATGAAAGTTTGTTACACTTGAATGTTATAATCCGATGACTAACATTTTCTCTCTTCTATCTAGTCTATTTAGTTATTGCTTTGTTACTTTTCAATCCAATCAATCAACCCCCTTTTAGGTTTTTTGTTTTACTCTATTATCAATTAATACTTCACCGAGTCCTTGTGAGATCGATCCTGGTGTTCAACACCTTGTACTGCATTCAAAGCAGAATACTTTGGCAAGCACCCGCGATAGTGCGTTCGTCACTAACCTATGCGAATTTGGTTGTAAAATAAGTTTTCAAGGGAAAATCTCAAGTTGGAAGGGAGAGTTGGTTGTCATGGCATGCCTCATTGCCCAAATGGTTTCCCTAAGCCACGGTGCCTCCGTGAGCTCCCATGTCAAAGTTTGATAATTCTTACCCCCGATGAGGATTTCACAAGGCTAACCAAAGCGAATTTGGGTGGAAAATGAGTTTTCAAGGGAAAATATCAAGGGTGAGGTTTATAGTATGTTTGTCTTGGCATGCCTCATTTCCCAAATGGTTTCCCTAAGCCAAGGTTCCCCCGTGAACTTCCATGTCAAATTTGAGAATTCTTGCAACGATGATAGATTTTCAAGGCTAACTGATGCAAATTTAGATGAAGAATGAGTTTTGAAGGGAAAATATCAAGATGGAAGGGAGACTTGGTTTGCCATGAAATTTCTCGTTTCCTTATGCCAAGGTGTCCCCGTCATCTCCCACATAAAAATTTGAGAATTCTTGCCCCAATGATGGATTTCCCAAGGCTGTCCTATACAAATTTGGGTAGAAAATGAGTTTTCAATGGAAAATCACAAGTTGGAAAGGAAACTTGGTTTGCCAAGAAATTCCTCGTTGCCCAAATGGTATCCCTATGCCCAGGTGCGCCCATGAGCTCCAATGTAAAAATTTGAGAATTCTTGCCTCGAGGATGGATTTCTCAAGGCTAACACCTATGCAAATTTGGGTCGAAAATAAGTTTTCAAGGAAAAATCTAAAGTTGGAAAGGAAACTTGGTTTGCAATGGCATGCCTCGTTACCCAAATGGTTTCCCTATGCCAAGGTGCCCTCATTAGCTCCCATGTCAAAATTTGAGAGTTCTTGCCTCGAGGATAGATTTCCCAAGGTTAACCAATGCGAATTAGGGTGGAAAATGAGTTTTAAAGGGAAAATCTCAAGTTGTTAGGGAGAGTTGGATTGTTATGGCATACATCATTGCCCAAATGGTTTCCCTAAGCCAAGTTGCCCCCGTGAGCTCTCATGTGAAAATTTGAGAATTCTTGCCCAGGTGATGGATTTCCCAATGTTAACCTATGAAAATTTAGATGGAAAATGAGTTTTCAAGGGAAAATATCAAGTTGGAAGGGAGACTTGGTTTGCCATGAAATTCCTCGTTTCTTTATGCCAAGGTGCCCCTGTGATCTCCCATATCAAAATTTTACAATTCTTGCCCCGATGATGGAGTTGTCATGTCTAACCTACGCGAATTTGGTTGTAAAATAAGTTTTCAAGGGAAAATCTCAAGTTGGAAGGGAGAGTTGGTTTTCATGGCATGCCTCATTGCCCAAATGGTTTCCCTAAGCCACGGTGCCTCCGTGTGCTCCCATGTCAAAGTTTGAGAATTCTTACCCCCGATGAGGATTTCACAAGGCTAACCAATGCGAATTTGGGTGGAAAATGAGTTTTCAAGGGAAAATATCAAGGGTGAGGGGATAGAATGTTTGTCTTGGCATGCCTCGTTATTCAAATGGTTTCCCTATGCCAAAGTGCCCTCATTAGCTCCCTTGTCAAAATTTGAGAATTCTTGCCTCGATGATGGATTTCCCTAGGCTATCCAATGCGAATTTGGGTGGAAAATGAGTTTTTAAGGGAAAATCTCAAGTTGTTACGGAGAGTTGGATTGTCATGGCATACCTCATTGCCCAAATGGTTTCCCTAAGCCAAGTTGCCCCCGTGAGCTCTCATGTGAAAATTTGAGAATTCTTGCCCAGGTGATGGATTTCAAAAGGCTAACCTATGATAATTTAGATGGAAAATGAGTTTTCAATGGAAACTATCAAGTTGGAAGGGAGACTTGGTTTGCCATGAAATTCCTTGTTTCCTTATGCCAAGGTGCCCCCGTGATCTCCCATATCAAAATTTTAGAATACTTGCCCCGATGATGGAGTTCCCAAGGCTGACCTATGCAAATTTGGGTGAAAAATGTGTTTTCAAGGGAAAATCTCAAGTTGAAAGGAAACTTGGTTTGCCATGAAATTGCTCGTTGCCCAAATGGTATCCCGATGCCCAGGTGCGCCCATGAGCTCCAATGTAAAAATTTGAGAATTCTTGCCTCGAGGATGGATTTCCCAAGGCTAACACCTATGCAAATTTGGGTCGAAAATAAGTTTTCAAGGAAAAATCTAAAGTTGGAAAGGAAACTTGGTTTACAATGGCATGCCTCGTTACCCAAATGGTTTCCCTATGCCAAGGTGCCCTCATTAGCTCCCATGTCAAAATTTGAGTATTCTTGCCTCGAGGATGAATTTCCCAAGGCTAACCAATGCGAATTAGGGTGGAAAATTAATTTTAAAGGGAAAATCTCAAGTTGTTAGGGAGAGTTGGATTGTATTGGCATACCACATTGCCCAAATGGTTTCCCTAAGCCAAGTTGCCCCCGTGAGCTCTCATGTGAAAATTTGAGAATTCTTGCCCAAGTGATGGATTTCAAAAGGCTAACCGATGAAAATTTAAATGGAAAATGAGTTTTCAAGGGAAAATATCAAGTTGGAAGGGAGACTTTGTTTGCCATGAAATTCCTCGTTTCCTTATGCCAACGTGCCCCCGTGATCTCCCATATCAAAATTTTAGAATTCTTGCCCCGATGATGGAGTTCCCAAGGCTTACCTATGCGAATTTGGTTGTAAAATAAGTTTTCAAGGGAAAATCTCAAGTTGGAAGGGAGAGTTGGATTGTCATGGCATGCCTCATGGTCCAAATGGTTTCCCTAAGCCAAGTTGCCCCCGTGAGCTCCCATGTCAAAATTTGAGAGTTTTTACCCCGATGATGGATTTCCCAAGGCGTTACCTATGCGAATTTGGGTGGAAAATGAGTTTTCAAGGGAAACTCTGAAGTTGGAAGGGATAGTTGGTTTCTCTTTTCATGCCTCATTTCCCAAATGGTTTCTCTATGCAAGGTGCCCTCGTGAACTCCCTTGTCAAAATTTGAGAATTCTTGCCCCGATAATGAATTTCCCAAGGCTAACCTATGCAAATTTAGATGGAAAATGAGTTTTCAAAGGGAAACTACCAAGTTGGAAGGGAGACATGGTGTCCATGTAATTCCAGTTTCCTTATGCCAAGGTGCCCCCGTAATCTCCCATATCAAAATTTGAGAATTCTTGCCCCGATGATGGATTTCCCAAGGCTAACCTATGCGAATTTGGTTGTAAAATAAGTTTTCAAGGGAAAATCTCAAGTTGGAAGGGAGAGTTGGATTGTCATGGCATGCCTTATTGCCCAAATGGTTTCCCTAAGCCAAGTTGCCACCGTGAGCTCCCATGTAAAAATTTGAGAATTCTTGCCTCGAGGATGGATTTCTCAAGGCTAACACCTATGCAAATTTGGGTCGAAAATAAGTTTTCAAGGAAAAATATAAAGTTGGAAAGGAGACTTGGTTTGCAATGGCATGCCTCGTTACCCAAATGGTTTCCCTATGCCAAGGTGCCCTCATTAGCTCCCATGTCAAAATTTGAGAATTCTTGCCTCGAGGATGGATTTCCCAAGGCTAACCAATGCGAATTTGGGTGGAAAATGAGTTTTAAAGGGAAAATCTCAAGTTGTTACGGAGAGTTGGATTGTCATGGCATACCTCATTGCCCAAATGGTTTCCCTAAGCCAAGTTGCCCCCGTGAGCTCTCATGTGAAAATTTGAGAATTCTTGCCCAGGTGATAGATTTCCCAATGCTAACCTATGAAAATTTAGATGGAAAATGAGTTTTCACGGGAAAATATCAAGTTGGAAGGGAGACTTTGTTTGCCATGAAATTCCTTGTTTCCTTATGCCAAGGTGCCCCCGTGATCTCCCATATCAAAATTTTAGAATTCTTGCCCCGATGATGGAGTTCCCAAGGCTAACCTATGCGAATTTGGTTGTAAAATAAGTTTTCAAGGGAAAATCTCAAGTTGGAAGGGAGAGTTGGATTGTCATGGCATGCCTCATTGCCCAAATGGTTTCCCTAAGCCAAGTTGCCCCCGTGAGCTCCCATATCAAAATTTGAGAGTTTTTACCCCGATGATGGATTTCCCAAGGCTAACCAATGCGAATTTGGGTGGAAAATGAGTTTTCAAGGGAAAAATCTGAAGTTGGAAGGGATAGTTGGTTTCTATTTGCATGCCTCGTTTCCCAAATGGTTTCTCTATGCCAAGGTGCCCTCGTGAACTCCCATGTCAAAATTTGAGAATTCTTGCTCTGAGAATGAATTTCCCAAGGCTAACCTATGCAAATTTAGATGGAAAATGAGTTTTCAAGGGAAATTACCAAGTTGGAAGGGAGACTTTGTTTGCCATGTAATTCCATATTTCCTTATGCCAAGGTTCCCCCGTGATCTCCCATATCAAAATTTGAGAATTATTGCCCCGATGATGGATTTCCAAAGGCTACTCTATGCGAATTTGTGGTTTGAATAACGTTTTCAAGATAAAACTTCCACCTTAAGATATTAACAAATCTTTTCGTGACTCAAAAGGTGCTTAATATAAGAGATAGAAAAGCACACAAGTGAGAATTCTTGCCTCGACGATGGATTTCCCAAATGGTTTCCCTATGCCAAGGTACCCTCATTAGCTCCCATGTCAAAATTTGAGAATTCTTGCCTCGACGATGGATTTCCCGAGGCTAACCAATGCGAATTAGGGTGGAAAATGAGTTTTAAAGGGAAAATCTCAAGTTGTTAGGGAGAGTTGGATTGTTATGGCATACATCATTGCCCAAATGGTTTCCCTAAGCCAAGTTGCCCCCGTGAGCTCTCATGTAAAAATTTGAGAATTCTTGCCCAGGTGATGGATTTCCCAATGTTAACCTATGAAAATTTAGATGGAAAATGAGTTTTCAAGGGAAAATATCAAGTTGGAAGGGAGACTTGGTTTGCCATGAAATTCCTCGTTTCCTTATGCCAAGGTGCCCCTGTGATCTCCGATATCAAAATTTTACAATTCTTGCCCCGATGATGGAGTTCCCATGTCTAACCTACGCGAATTTGGTTGTAAAATAAGTTTTCAAGGGAAAATCTCAAGTTGGAAGGGAGAGTTGGTTTTCATGGCATGCCTCATTGCCCAAATGGTTTCCCTAAGCCACGGTGCCTCCGTGTGCTCCCATGTCAAAGTTTGAGAATTCTTACCCCCGATGAGGATTTCATAAGGCTAACCAATGCGAATTTGGGTGGAAAATGAGTTTTCAAGGGAAAATATCAAGGGTGAGGGGATAGAATGTTTGTCTTGGCATGCCTCGTTATTCAAATGGTTTCCCTATGCCAAAGTGCCCTCATTAGCTCCCTTGTCAAAATTTGAGAATTCTTGCCTCGATGATGGATTTCCCTAGGCTATCCAATGCGAATTTGGGTGGAAAATGAGTTTTTAAGGGAAAATCTCAAGTTGTTACGGAGAGTTGGATTGTCATGGCATACCTCATTGCCCAAATGGTTTCCCTAAGCCAAGTTGCCCCCGTGAGCTCTCATGTGAAAATTTGAGAATTCTTGCCCAGGTGATGGATTTCAAAAGGCTAACCTATGATAATTTAGATGGAAAATGAGTTTTCAATGGAAACTATCAAGTTGGAAGGGAGACTTGGTTTGCCATGAAATTCCTTGTTTCCTTATGCCAAGGTGCCCCCGTGATCTCCCATATCAAAATTTTAGAATACTTGCCCCGATGATGGAGTTCCCAAGGCTGACCTATGCAAATTTGGGTGAAAAATGTGTTTTCAAGGGAAAATCTCAAGTTGAAAGGAAACTTGGTTTGCCATGAAATTGCTCGTTGCCCAAATGGTATCCCGATGCCCAGGTGCGCCCATGAGCTGCAATGTAAAAATTTGAGAATTCTTGCCTCGAGGATGGATTTCCCAAGGCTAACACCTATGCAAATTTGGGTCGAAAATAAGTTTTCAAGGAAAAATCTAAAGTTGGAAAGGAAACTTGGTTTACAATGGCATGCCTCGTTACCCAAATGGTTTCCCTATGCCAAGGTGCCCTCATTAGCTCCCATGTCAAAATTTGAGTATTCTTGCCTCGAGGATGGATTTCCCAAGGCTAACCAATGCGAATTAGGGTGGAAAATTAATTTTAAAGGGAAAATCTCAAGTTGTTAGGGAGAGTTGGATTGTATTGGCATACCACATTTCCCAAATGGTTTCCCTAAGCCAAGTTGCCCCCGTGAGCTCTCATGTGAAAATTTGAGAATTCTTGCCCAAGTGATGGATTTCAAAAGGCTAACCGATGAAAATTTAAATGGAAAATGAGTTTTCAAGGGAAAATATCAAGTTGGATGGGAGACTTTGTTTGCCATGAAATTCCTCGTTTCCTTATGCCAACGTGCCCCCGTGATCTCCCATATCAAAATTTTAGAATTCTTGCCCCGATGATGGAGTTCCCAAGGCTTACCTATGCGAATTTGGTTGTAAAATAAGTTTTCAAGGGAAAATCTCAAGTTGGAAGGGAGAGTTGGATTGTCATGGCATGCCTCATGGTCCAAATGGTTTCCCTAAGCCAAGTTGCCCCCGTGAGCTCCCATGTCAAAATTTGAGAGTTTTTACCCCGATGATGGATTTCCCAAGGCGTTACCTATGCGAATTTGGGTGGAAAATGAGTTTTCAAGGGAAACTCTGAAGTTGGAAGGGATAGTTGGTTTCTCTTTTCATGCCTCATTTCCCAAATGGTTTCTCTATGCAAGGTGCCCTCGTGAACTCCCTTGTCAAAATTTGAGAATTCTTGCCCCGATAATGAATTTCCCAAGGCTAACCTATGCAAATTTAGATGGAAAATGAGTTTTCAAAGGGAAACTACCAAGTTGGAAGGGAGACATGGTGTCCATGTAATTCCAGTTTCCTTATGCCAAGGTGCCCCCGTAATCTCCCATATCAAAATTTGAGAATTCTTGCCCCGATGATGGATTTCCCAAGGCTAACCTATGCGAATTTGGTTGTAAAATAAGTTTTCAAGGGAAAATCTCAAGTTGGAAGGGAGAGTTGGATTGTCATGGCATGCCTTATTGCCCAAATGGTTTCCCTAAGCCAAGTTGCCTCCGTGAGCTCCCATGTAAAAATTTGAGAATTCTTGCCTCGAGGATGGATTTCTCAAGGCTAACACCTATGCAAATTTGGGTCGAAAATAAGTTTTCAAGGAAAAATATAAAGTTGGAAAGGAGACTTGGTTTGCAATGGCATGCCTCGTTACCCAAATGGTTTCCCTATGCCAAGGTGCCCTCATTAGCTCCCATGTCAAAATTTGAGAATTCTTGCCTCGAGGATGGATTTCCCAAGGCTAACCAATGCGAATTTGGGTGGAAAATGAGTTTTAAAGGGAAAATCTCAAGTTGTTACGGAGAGTTGGATTGTCATGGCATACCTCATTGCCCAAATGGTTTCCCTAAGCCAAGTTGCCCCCGTGAGCTCTCATGTGAAAATTTGTGAATTCTTGCCCAGGTGATAGATTTCCCAATGCTAACCTATGAAAATTTAGATGGAAAATGAGTTTTCACGGGAAAATATCAAGTTGGAAGGGAGACTTTGTTTGCCATGAAATTCCTTGTTTCCTTATGCCAAGGTGCCCCCGTGATCTCCCATATCAAAATTTTAGAATTCTTGCCCCGATGATGGAGTTCCCAAGGCTAACCTATGCGAATTTGGTTGTAAAATAAGTTTTCAAGGGAAAATCTCAAGTTGGAAGGGAGAGTTGGATTGTCATGGCATGCCTCATTGCCCAAATGGTTTCCCTAAGCCAAGTTGCCCCCGTGAGCTCCCATATCAAAATTTGAGAGTTTTTACCCCGATGATGGATTTCCCAAGGCTAACCTATGCAAATTTAGATGGAAAATGAGTTTTCAAGGGAAATTACCAAGTTGGAAGGGAGACTTTGTTTGCCATGTAATTCCATATTTCCTTATGCCAAGGTTCCCCCGTGATCTCCCATATCAAAATTTGAGAATTATTGCCCCGATGATGGATTTCCAAAGGCTACTCTATGCGAATTTGTGGTTTGAATAACGTTTTCAAGATAAAACTTCCACCTTAAGATATTAACAAATTTTTTTGTGACTCAAAAGGTGCTTAATATAAGAGATAGAAAAGCACACAAGTGAGAATTCTTGCCTCAACGATGGATTTCCCAAATGGTTTCCCTATGCCAAGGTACCCTCATTAGCTCCCATGTCAAAATTTGAGAATTCTTGCCTCGACGATGGATTTCCCGAGGCTAACCAATGCGAATTTGGGTGGAAAATGAGTTTAAAAGGGAAAATTTCAAGTTGTTAGGGAGAGTTGGATTGTCATGGCATACCTCACTTCCCAAATGGTTTCCCCGAGCCAAGTTGCCCCCGTGAGCTCTCATGTGAAAATTTGAGAATTCTTGCCCAGGTGATGGATTTCCCAAGGCGTGCCTATGAAAATTTACATGGAAAATGAGTTTTCAAGGGAAAATATCAAGTTGGAAGGGAGACTTGGTTTGCCATGAAATTCCTCGTTTCCTTATGCCAAGGTGCCCCCGTGATCTCCCATATCAAAATTTTAGAATTCTTGCCCCGATGATGGAGTTCCCAAGGCTAACCTATGCGAATTTGGTTGTAAAATAAGTTTTCAAGGGAAAATCTCAAGTTGGAAGGGAGAGTTGGATTGTCATGGCATGCCTCATTGCCCAAATGGTTTCCCTAAGCCAAGTTGCCTCCGTGAGCTCCCATGTAAAAATTTGAGAATTCTTACCTCGAGGATGGATTTCTCAAGGCTAACACCTATGCAAATTTGGGTCGAAAATAAGTTTTCAAGGAAAAATATAAAGTTGGAAAGGAAACTTGGTTTGCAATGGCATGCCTCGTTACCCAAATGGTTTCCCTATGCCAAGGTGCCCTCATTAGCTCCCATGTCAAAATTTGAGAATTCTTGCCTCGAGGATGGATTTCCCAAGGCTAACCAATGCGAATTTGGGTGGAAAATGAGTTTTAAAGGGAAAATCTCAAGTTGTTACGGAGAGTTGGATTGTCATGGCATACCTCATTGCCCAAATGGTTTCCCTAAGCCAAGTTGCCCCCGTGAGCTCTCATGTGAAAATTTGAGAATTCTTGCCCAGGTGATGGATTTCCCAATGCTAACCTATGAAAATTTAGATGGAAAATGAGTTTTCAAGGGAAAATATCAAGTTGGAAGGGAGACTTGGATTGCCATGAAATTCCTTGTTTCCTTATGCCAAGGTGCCCCCGTGATCTCCCATATCAAAATTTTAGAATTCTTGCCCCGATGGAGTTCCCAAGGCTAACCTATGCGAATTTGGTTGTAAAATAAGTTTTCAAGGGAAAATCTCAAGTTGGAAGGGAGAGTTTGATTGTCATGGCATGCCTCATTGCCCAAATGGTTTCCCTAAGCCAAGTTGCCTCCGTGAGCTCCCATGTCAAAATTTGAGAGTTTTTACCCCGATGATGGATTTCCCAAGGCTAACCTATGCGAATTTGGGAGGAAAATGAGTTTTCAAGGGAAAAATCTGAAGTTGGAAGGGATAGTTGGTTTCTATTTGCATGCCTCGTTTCCCAAATGTTTTCTCTATGCCAAGGTTCCCTCGTGAACTCCCATGTCAAAATTTGAGAATTCTTGCCCCGAGAATGAATTTCCCAAGGCTAAGCTATGCAAATTTGGGTGGAAAATGAGTTTTAAAGGGAAAATCTCAAGTTGTTACGGACAGTTGGATTGTCATGGCATACCTCATTGCCCAAATGGTTTCCCAAAGCCAAGTTGCCCCTGTGAGCTCTCATGTGAAAATTTGAGAATTCTTGCCCAGGTGATGGATTTCAAAAGGCTAACCTATGATAATTTAGATGGAAAATGAGTTTTCAAGGGAAACTATCAAGTTGGAAGGGAGACATGGTTTGCCATGAAATTCCTCTTTTCCTTATGCCAAGGTGCCCCCGTGATCTCCCATATCAAAATTGTAGAATTCTTGCCCCGATGATGGAGTTCCCAAGGCTAACCTATGCGAATTTGGTTGTAAAATAAGTTTTCAAGGGAAAATCTCAAGTTGGAAGGGAGTGTTGGATTGTCATGGCATGCCTCATTGCCCAAATGGTTTCCCTAAGCCAAGTTGCCCCCGTGAGCTCCCATTTCAAAATTTGAGAGTTTTTACCTCGATGATGGATATCCCAAGGCTAACATATGCGAATTTGGGTGGAAAATGAGTTTTCAAGGGAAAATATCAAGTTGTATGGGATAGAATGTTTGTCTTGGAATGCCTCATTTCCCAAATGGTTTCCCTAAGCCAAGGTTCCCCCGTGAACTTCCATGTCAAAATTTGAGAATTCTTGCCCCGATGATAGATTTTCAAGGCTAACCGATGCAAATTTAGATGAAAAATAAGTTTTGAAGGGAAAATATCAAGATGGAAGGGAGACTTGGTTTTCCATGAAATTCCTCGTTTCCTTATGGCAAGGTGCCCCCGTCATCTCCCATATCAAAATTTGAGAATTCTTGCCCCAATAATGGATTTCCCAAGGCTGACCTATGCAAATTTGGGTGGAAAATGTGTTTTCAAGGGAAAATCTCAAGTTGGAAAGGAAACTTGGTTTGCCATGAAGTTCCTCGTTGCCCAAATGGTATCCCTATACCCAGGTGCGCCCATGAGCTCCAATGTAAAAATTTGTGAATTCTTGCCTCGAGGATGGATTTCCCAAGGCTAACACCTATGCAAATTTGGGTCGAAAATAAGTTTTCAAGGAAAAATCTAAAGTTGGAAAGGAAACTTGGTTTGCCATGGCATGCCTCGTTACCCAAATGGTTTCCCTATGCCAAGGTGCCCTCATTAGCTCCCATGTAAAAATTTGAGAATTCTTGCCTCGAGGATGGATTTCTCAAGGCAAACCAATGCGAATTTGGGTGGAAAATGAGTTTTAAAGGGAAAATCTCAAGTTGTTAGGGAGAGTTGGATTGTCATGGCATACCTCACTGCCCAAATGGTTTCCCTAAGCCAAGTTTTCCCCGTGAGCTCTCATGTGAAAATTTGAGAGTTTTTATTCCGATGATGGATTTCCCAAGGCTAACCTATGCGAATTTAGGTGGAAAATGAGTTTTCAAGGGAAAATCTGAAGTTGGAAGGGATAGTTGGTTTCTCTTTGCATGCATCATTTCCCAAATGGTTTCTCTATGCCAAGGAGCCCTCGTGAACTCCCATGTCAAAATTTGAGAATTCTTGCCCCAAGAATGAATTTCCCAAGGCTAACCTATGCAAATTTAGATGAAAATGAGTTTTCAAGGGAAACTACCAAGTTGGAAGGGAGACATGGTTTGCCATTTAATTCCACGTTTCCTTATGCCAAGGTTCCCCCGTAATATCCCATATCAAAGTTTGAGAATTCTTGCCCCGATGATGGATTTCCCAAGGCTAACCTATGCGAATTTGGTTGTAAAATAAGTTTTCAAGGGAAAATCTCAAGTTGGAAGGGAGAGTTGGTTTTCATGGCATGCCTCATTGCCCAAATGGTTTCCCTAAGCCACGGTGCCTCCGTGAGCTCCCATATCAAAGTTGGAGAATTCTTACCCCCGATGAGGATTTCCGAAGGCTAACCAATGCGAATTTGGATATAAAATGAGTTTTCAAGGGAAAATATCAAGGCTGATGGGATAGTATGTTTATCTTGGCATGCCTCTTTTCCCAAATGGTTTCCCTAAGCCAAGGTTCGCTTGTGAACTTCCATGTCAAAAATTTGAGAATTCTTTGCCCCGATGATAGATTTCCAAGGCTAACCAATGCAAATTTGGGTCGAAAATAAGTTTTCAAGGAAAAATCAAAAGTTGGAAAGGAAACTTGGTTTGCAATGGCATGCCAAGTTACCCTCATTAGCTCCCCAGTCAAAATTTGAGATTTCTTGCCTCGAGTATGGATTTCCCAAGGCTAACCAATGCGAATTTGGGTGGAAAATGAGTTTTTAAGTGAAAATCTTAAGTTGTTAGGGAGAGTTGGATTGTCATGGCATACCTCATTGGCCAAATGGTTTCCCTAAGCCAAGTTGCCCCCGTTAGCTCTCATGTGAAAATTTGAGAATTCTTGCACAGGTGATGGATTTCCCAATGCTAACCTATGAAGATTTAGATGGAAAATGAGTTTTCAAGGGAAAATATCAAGTTGGAAGGGAGAATTGGTTTGCCATGAAATTCCTCGTTTCCTTATGCCAAGGTGCCCCCGTGATCTCCCATATCAAAATTTTAGAATTCTTGCCCCGATGATAGAGTTCCCAAGGCTAACCTATGCGAATTTGGTTGTAAAATAAGTTTTCAAGGGAAAATCTCAAGTTGGAAGGTAGAGTTGGATTGTCATGGCATGCCTCATTGCCCAAATGGTTTTCCTAAGCCAAGTTGCCCCCGTGAGCTCCCATGTCAAAATTTGAGAGTTTTTATTCCGATGATGGATTTCCCAAGGCTAACCTATGCGAATTTAGGTGGAAAATCAGTTTTCAAGGGAAAATCTGAAGTTGGAAGGGATAGTTGGTTTCTCTTTGCATGCATCATTTCCCAAATGGTTTCTCTATGCCAAGAAGCCCTCGTGAACTCCCATGTCAAAATTTGAGAATTCTTGCCCCGAGAATGAATTTCCCAAGGCTAACCTATGCAAATTTAGATGGAAAATGATTTTTCAAGGGAAACTACCAAGTTGGAAGGGAGACATGGTTTGCCATTTAATTCCACGTTTCCTTATGCCAAGGTGCCCCCGTAATATCCCATATCAAAGTTTGAGAATTCTTGCCCCGATGATGGATTTCCCAAGTCTAACCTATGCGAATTTGGTTGTAAAATAAGTTTTCAAGGGAAAATCTCAAGTTGGAAGGGAGAGTTGGTTGTCATGGCATGCCTCATTGCCCAAATGGTTTCCCTAAGCCACGGTCCCTCCGTGAGCTCCCATGTCAAAGTTTGAGAATTCTTACCCCCGATGAGGATTTCACAAGGCTAACCAATGCGAATTTGGGTGGAAAATGAGATTTCAAGGGAAAATATCAAGGGTGAGGGGATAGTTTGTTAGTCTTGGCATGCCTCATTTCCCAAATGGTTTCCCTAAGCCAAGGTTCCCCCGTGAACTTCCATGTTAAAATTTGAGAATTCTTGCCCCGATGATAGATTTCCAAGGCTAATTGATGCAAATTTAGATGGAAAATGAGTTTTCAAGGGAAAGTATCAAGCTGGAAGGGATAGTTGGTTTGTCTTGGCATGCCTCATTTCCCAAATGTTTTCCCTATGCCAAGGTGCCCTCATGAACTCCCATGTCAAAATTTGAGAATTCTAGCCCCGAGGATGAATTTCCCATTTTTAACCTATGCAAATTTAGATGGAAAATGAGTTTTCAAGGGAAACTACCTAGTTGGAAGGGAGACTTGGTTTGCCATGAAATTCCTCGTTTCCTAATGCCAAGGTGCCCCCGTCATCTCCCATATCAAAATTTGAGAATTCTTTCCCCAATGATGGATTTCCCAAGGCTGACCTATGCAAATTTGGGTGGAAAATGTTTTTTCAAGGGAAAATCTCAAGTTGGAAAGGAAACTTGGTTTGTCATGAAATTCCTCGTTGCCCAAATGGTATCCCTATGCCCAGGTGCGCCCATGAGCTCCAATGTAAAAATTTGAGAATTCTTGCCTCGAGGATGGATTTCTCAAGGCTAACACCTATGCAAATTTGGGTCGAAAATAAGTTTTCAAGGAAAAATATAAAGTTGGAAAGGAAACATGGTTGGCAATGGCATGCCTCGTTACCCAAATGGTTTTCCTAAGCCAAGGTGCCCTCATTAGCTCCATTGTCAAAAATTTGAGAAATCTTGCCTCAAGTATGGATTTCCCATGGCTAACCAATGCGAATTTGGGTGGAAAATGAGTTTTAAAGGGAAAATCTCAAGTTGTTAGGGAGAGTTAGATTTTCATGGCATTCCTCATTGCCCAAATGGTTTCCCTAAGCCAAGTTGCCCCCGTGAGCTCTCATGTGAAAATTTGAGAATTCTTGCACAAGTGATGGATTTCCCAATGCTAACCTATGAAAATTAAGATGGAAAATGAGTTTTCGAGGGAAAATATCAAGTTGGAAGGGAGACTTGGTTTGCCATGAAATTCCTCGTTTCCTTATGCCAAGGTGCCCCCGTGATCTCCCATATCAAAATTTTAGAATTCTTGCCTCGATGATGGAGTTCCCAAGGCTAACCTATGCGAATTTGGTTGTAAAATAAGTTTTCAAGGGAAAATCTCATGTTGGAAGGTAGAGTTGGATTGTCATGGCATGCCTCATTGCCCAAATGGTTTCCCTAAGCCAAGTTTCCCCCGTGAGCTCCCATGTCAAAATTTGAGAGTTTTTATTCCGATGATGGATTTCCAAATGCTAACCTATGCGAATTTAGGTGGAAAATGAGTTTTCAAGGGAAAATCTGAAGTTGGAAGGGATAGTTGGTTTCTCTTTGCATGCCTCATTTCCCAAATGGTTTCTCTATGCCAAGGAGCTCTCGTGAACTCCCATGTAAAAACTTGAGAATTCTTGCCCCGAGAATGAATTTCCCAAGGCTAACCTATGCAAATTTAGATGGAAAATGAGTTTTCAAGGGAAACTATCAAGTTGGAAGGGAGACTTGGTTTGCCATGAAATTCCTCGTTTCCTAATGCCAAGGTGCCCCCGTCATCTCCCATATCAAAATTTGAGAATTCTTTCCCCAATGATGGATTTCCCAAGGCTGACCTATGCAAATTTGGGTGGAAAATGTTTTTTCAAGGGAAAATCTCAAGTTGGAAAGGAAACTTGGTTTGCCATGAAATTCCTCGTTGCCCAAATGGTATCCCTATGCCCAGGTGCGCCCATGAGCTCTAATGTAAAAATTTGAGAATTCTTGCCTCGAGGATGGACTTCTCAAGGCTAACACCTATGCAAAATTGAGTCGAAAATAAGTTTTCAAGGAAAAATATAAAGTTGGAAAGGAAACATGGTTTGCAATGGCATGCCTCGTTACCCAAATGGTTTTCCTATGCCAAGGTGCCCTCATTAGCTCCATTGTCAAAAATTTGAGAAATCTTGCCTCAAGTATGGATTTCCCAAGGCTAACCAATGCGAATTTGGGTGGAAAATGAGTTTTAAAGGGAAAATCTCAAGTTGTTAGGGAGAGTTAGATTTTCATGGCATTCCTCATTGCCCAAATGGTTTCCCTAACCCAAGTTGCCCCCGTGAGCTCTCATGTGAAAATTTGAGAATTCTTGCACAAGTGATGGATTTCCCAATGCTAACCTATGAAAATTTAGATGGAAAATGAGTTTTCGAGGGAAAATATCAAGTTGGAAGGGAGACTTGGTTTGCCATGAAATTCCTCGTTTCCTTATGCCAAGGTGCCCCCGTGATCTCCCATATCAAAATTTTAGAATTCTTGCCCCGATGATGGAGTTCCCAAGGCTAACCTATGCGAATTTGGTTGTAAAATAAGTTTTCAAGGGAAAATCTCAAGTTGGAAGGTAGAGTTGGATTGTCATGGCATGCCTCATTGCCCAAATGGTTTCCCTAAGCCAAGTTGCCCCCGTGAGCTCCCATGTCAAAATTTGAGAGTTTTTATTCCGATGATGGATTTCCCAAGGCTAACCTATGCCAATTTAGATGGAAAATGAGTTTTCAAGGGAAACTACCAAGTTGGAAGGGAGACATGGTTTGCCATTTAATTCAACGTTTCCTTATGCCAAGGTGCCCCCGTAATCTCCCATATCAAAATTTGAGAATTCTTGCCCCGATGATGGATTTCCCAAGGCTAACCTATGCGAATTTGGTTGTAAAATAAGTTTTCAAGGGAAATTCTCAAGTTGGAAGGGAGAGTTGGTTTTCATGGCATGCCTCATTGCCCAAATGGTTTCCCTAAGCCACGATGCCTCCGTGAGCTCCCATGTCAAAGTTGGAGAATTCTTACCCCCGATGAGGATTTCACAAGGCTAACCAATGCGAATTTGGGTGGAAAATGAGTTTTCAAGGGAAAATATCAAGGCTGAGGGGATAGTATGTTTATCTTGGCTTGCCTCATTTCCCAAATGGTTTCCCGAAGCCAAGGTTCGTCCGTGAACTTCCATGTCAAAATTTGAGAATTCTTGCCCCGATGATAGATTTCCAAGGCTAACCGATGCAAATTTAGATGGAAAATGAGTTTTCAAGGGAAAGTATCAAGCTGGAAGGGATAGTTGGTTTGTCTTGGCATGCCTCATTTCCCAAATGGTTTCCCTATTCCAAGGTGCCATCGTGAACTCCCATGTCAAAATTTGAGAATTCTTGCCCCGATGATGGATTTCTCAAGGCTAACCTGCGAATTTGGTTGTAAAATAAGTTTTCAAGAGAAAATCTCAAGTTGGATGAAAGAGTTTGTTCGTCATGGCATGGCTCATTGCCCAAATGGTTTCCCTAAGCCAAGGTGCCTCCGTAAGCTCCCATGTCAAAGTTTGAGAGTTCTTACCCCGATGACGGATTTCACAAGGCTAACCAATGCGAATTTGGGTGGAAAATGAGTTTTCAGGGGAAAATATCAAGTTGGATTGGATAGTATGTTTGTCTTGGCATGCATCATTTCCCAAATGGTTTCCCTAAGCCAAGGTTCCCCCGTGAACTTCCATGTCAAAATTTGAGAATTCTTGCCTCGATGATTGATTTCCAAGGCTAACTGATGCAAATTTGGGTGGAAAATGAGTTTTCAAGGGAAAATCTGAAGTTGGAAGGGATAGTTGGTTTGTCTTGGCATGCCTCTAAGCCAAGGTGCCATCGTGAACTCCCATGTCAAAATTTGAGAATTCTTGCCCCGAGAATGAATTTCCCAAGGCTAACTTACCTATGCAAATTTAGATGGAAAATGAGTTTTCAAGGGAAACTACCAAGTTGGATGGGAGACTTGGTTTGCCATGTAATTGCACATTTCCTTATGCCAAGGTGCCCCAGTCATCTCCCATATCAAAATTTGAGAATTCTTGCCCCGATAATGGATTTCCCAAGGCTAACCTATGCGAATTTGGTTGTAAAATAAGTTTTCAAGGGAAAATCTCAAGTTGGAAGGGAGTGTTGGTTCGTCATGGCATGGCTCATTGCCCAAATGGTTTCCTGAAGCCAAGGTGCCTCATTGAGCTCCCATGACAAAGTTTGAGAATTCTTACCCCCGATGACGGATTTCACAAGGCTAACCAATGCAAATTTGCGTGGAAAATCAGTTTTCAAGGGAAAATATCAAGGATGATGGGATAGTATGTTTGACTTGGCATGCCTCATTTCCCAAATGGTTTTCCTAAGCCAAGGTTCCCCCGTGAACTTCCATGTCAAAATTTGAGAATTCTTGCCCCGATGATAGATTTCCCTAGCTAATCAATGCAAATTTAGATGGAAAATGAGTTTTCAAGGGAAAATATCAAGTTGGAAGGGAGACTTGGTTTGCCATGAAATTCCTCGTTGCCCAAATGGTTTCCCTATGCCCAGGTGCTCCCATGAGCTCCAATGTAAAAATTTGAGAATTCTTGTCTCGGGGATGGATTTCCCAAGGCTAACCAATGCAAATTTGGGTGGAAAATGAGTTTCAAAGGGAAAATCTCAAGTTTGAAGGCAGATTTAGATTGTCATGGCATGCCTCATTGTCCAAATGGTTTCCCTAAGCCAAGTTGCCCCTGTGAGCTCCCATGTCAAAATTTGAGAATTTTTGCCCCGATGATGGATTTTCCAATGCTAGCCTATGCGAATTTGGGTGGAAAATGAGTTTTCAAGGGAAAATCTGAAGTTGGAAGGGATAGTTGGTTTCTCTTTGCATACCTCATTTCCCAAATGGTTTCTCTATGACAAGGTGCCCTCGTGAACTCCCATGTCAAAATTTGAGAATTCTTGCCCCGAGAATGAATTTCCCAAGGCTAAACTATGCAAATTTAGATGGAAAATGAGTTTTCAAAGGAAACTACCAAGTTGGAAGGGAGACTTGGTTTGCCATGTAATTCCACGTTTCCTTATGCCAAGGTGCCCCCGTAATCTCCCATATCAAAATTTGAGATTTCTTGCCCCGATGATGGATTTCCCAAGGCTAACCTATGCGAATTTGGTTGTAAAATAAGTTTTCAAGGGAAAATCTCAAGTTGGAAGGGAGAGTTAGTTGTTATGGCATGCCTCATTGCCCAAATGGTTTCCCTAAGCCACGGTGCCTCCGTGAGTTCCCATGTCAAAGTTTGAGAATTCTTACCCCCGATGCAGATTTCACAAGGCTTACCAATGCGAATTTGGGTGGAAAATGAGTTTTCAAGGGAAAATATCAAGGGTGAGGGGATAGTATGTTTGTCTTGGCATGCCTCATTTCCCAAATGGTTTCCCTAAGCCAAGGTTCCCCCGTGAACTTCCATGTCAAAATTTTAGAATTCTTGCCCCGATGATAGATTTCCAAGGCTAACCGATGCAAATTTAGATAGAAAAAGTGTTTTCAAGGGAAAATATCAAGTTGGAAGGGATAGTTGGTTTGTCTTGGCATGCCTCATTTCCCAAATGGTTTCCCTATTCCAAGGTGCCCTCGTGAACTCCCATGTCAAAATTAGAGAATTCTTGCCCTGAGGATGAATTTCCTAAGGCTAACCTATGCAAATTTAGATGGAAAATGAGTTTTCAAGGGAAACTACCAAGTTGGAAGGGAGACTTAGTTTGCCGTGAAATTCCTCGTTTCCTTATGCCAAGGTGCCCCCGTCATCTCCCATATCAAAATTTGAGAATTCTTGCCCCAATGATGGATTTCCCAAGGCTTACCTATGCGGTGGAAAATGAGTTTTCATGGGAAAATCTCAAGTTGGAAAGAAACTTGGTTTGCCATGAAATTCCTCGTTGCCCAAATGGTTTCCCTATGCCCAGGCGCTCCCATGAGCTCTAATGTAAAAATTTGAGAGTTCTTACACTGATGACGGATTTCACAAGGCTAACCAATGCGAATTTGGGTGGAAAATTAGTTTTCAAGGGAAAATATCAAGTTGGATGGGATAGTATGTTTGTCTTGGCATGCCTCATTTCCCAAATGGTTTCCCTAAGCCAGGGTTCCTCCGTGAACTTTCATGTCAAAATTTGAGAATTCATGCCCCGATGATAGATTTCCAAGGCTAACCGATGCAAATTTAGATAGAAAATGAGTTTTGATGGGAAAATATCAAGTTGGAAGGGAGACTTGGTTTGCAATGAAATTCCTCGTTTCCTTATGCCAAGGTGCCCCCGTTGTGAGACTCGGATTTTTAAAGCTTAGAATAAATTAATTAATTTCCTGTTCACAATTAGGATTTAATACAACGTGAAAGGAATTTACATAAGTGGTTGCTGTTTAAAAATAATTTAATGAAGAAGAAAATTCATGGATTAATTAATTCTATCCCTGTAGTCAATTTATTCGATAACTTGACTCATTTACATGACTGTCTTAGAACGAGTGCGTTTATATAGAGCCAAAGTACTCTTAAAACACTAAAGAAATTAAGTCATAAGAATTCTGGAGATATACAGAATTGCTCGTATATCTTCCTACGACAAGCAGATTAATACGAAACCCTGGAATTTACGAACACTCATTTCCGATACCGGGAGGTTTGCCGAAACTGAATCCCTGGTTTTTCTAGAGCTATTAAATTAACCTACGATGAAGACTTTTTCTGTTCGGAGCTTCAAATAAAGATTTCATCCGCATAAGCCCACTCTAATCGACGTTCCAAATCTTTCTTCAGAAGGAAGTTTCTGCATCCGAGGTCAAAACCATAAAGTGCATTTTAAGCCTGTAAACATTAAAAACAAGCCTCGAAAACCAAAAATCATACTATATTTCTTTGAAGAATTAGAAGATTCTGCGGGAAGAATATCGTGTCTAAAATACGTTGGAATCAGTAGGAAAAATCGGAATCGCGAAATAATCATTTTCTCACGTTTTCAATTTCCTATAAATAGGACTTCAAAAACTCAAAAAAATCACACCATTCTTTTCATTTTCTTTGTTGGCCGTGGGTGAGCTTGAGGGAGAGAGGAGGAAGACTTTTTTTCCGGTTCTTGCCTGATCGTTGCTCTGTTCGTTGCTACGCGTAGGCCTCGAGGTACTGATGTTATTTCTTTCTTCTGATCTTAAATTCCGTCGCTTTTTGTTATGTCTTTCTGTGCTCCAAGTTTTGACCTTTTCGTAAAACTGTCCAAATAGGTTGATTTTAGTGTCTAAATATATTTTCTTCGTACCCAAGAACAAGAATACGTCATTATTATCGCCAAATTCCAGCCGGTTTGTCCTAGATCTCTATAACTGTGAAAATTACCCATTTCTTCTAAAGTTTCTGTTTTTATCATCTAAAACTTGCGACTGAGGTTAGCCTCAGTAGGATTAGTTGTTCTAAATAATTTTAGGAACGTACCCATCTAATTTATTTTCTGAAATTCCAACTTTGAGTTTTCGAGCTAAAAACACTGACCAAAATACCCCTGTGTTAGTTTTCGACCCGATAATTTTTCTGAGAGTTTCTCTGGCCTAGATATTGCCTAAGAATACCTAGGAATTAATTTAGATCGAAGAAGAAGTTTGGGAAAACCCTGTTTCTAGCACTGGCCGAAACTTGTAGTAATTGGACCGTGTCCAAAAATAATTTTTGGGTCTGTATGACCTGAGTTATAGTGTAGCCCTTTCAATTGTCGAAATTTTGGCGTCGGTTTCGTGTCATTCCGAGTTCGGTAGCTCGAGTTATGCACGTTTTAGCGAATGAAGTGTTTATGTACAAAACTTTAATCGAGTCAAAACTCATCCATTCGGGGAAAGCCTCCCATTCGTGCCTAAATGTTGTACTCTGAAGCTTCTTGAGCTTTGTCGAACATTAGTTAGGATTGTTTCGACTGTATCGACTTGTTTTGATTCATTATTGCTTTGTTTGCTCAAAGGTTCAATTGTGGAAACTTTGGGGTTGACTGAACAAGCTTGTGAGTGAGACCTACACCGCGAGGCTGGAACAACTCAAGGTTAGGGAAACTTACCTTTCTAGCTAATGTTTTAGGCGTCGATGAATTCGACTTGATTTATTGTTTATGCACTTGATTGTGATTGACTGGAAAATGTTTTCTGGAGGCTTCGGCCGAGTAAAACTTATATGAGACGTGTGTCTCCGTTTTCTGAGAGGCTTCGGTCGTTTACTGGTTTCCGTCTTATGATTTCCGCACTGAATTATTGTTATATTGATATTGTTATTCAACTGAGCTATATGCCATTATTTCTGCTGAGTTTATGATGTTTTGTATATGCTCTATTGAATTGTACTTATTTGAGATAATACTTGATTATATGATTTTGGAGTGTGGGGAAAACGTGATGTTATGCCATGCTAATGACGAGGTTTGGGAAATGTTAGGCAGGCTTCGACCGGAGGTCTAAGCCATAGTCATTTTAGGATCGAGACCTTCCCGGGGAATTACTTGGGTTTATTGAGATCTTTTTACTTATAGAGTTTTGGAACAAAAGAGAAACGAAACTTGACTTCATAAATGAAATTCATAATGCACTAACCAAAGATAGAACATCTTCAAATAGTAATAACAATTTCTTGGAAAAGACTTAGGATCTGAAATAAGTTTGAAAACGGGAAGTGTCGGCGATCCTAGAGTTGTGACTGGGACAGTCACTGAGTGCGGATGACACTCCTTGCTCCTTGAGCATTTGGTTCAGTCTTCAAGAGGATGAGTTGTTGTGACGAGAAGTCACAGAATGCGAGCAGCATTCTCCCTAATCGTTGATGAGTTGTTTGGCCATCGAGATGGTGAGCCATGGTAACTTGAAAGGTCACTGAGTGCGAGATGCATTCTTTTGCTCGTGGAGCAGTTTGGTTGGCCATCGAGACGGTGAGCCAAAGTGACTAGGAAAGTTACCAAGTGCGACTAGCGCTTCCTTGTTTACCTTAGGGTATTGTAGAGACAATGTACTCTAGCTAGACACGCGTACCTTGGTGAGGACGTTTCGTTGTTTGGCTAACCATATTGCATTCATGCATACATTTCTTGGAAAGTGTGTTGCTTTCCGAAGGACGATCTCAGATCGGACTTCATCGGAGCGAGATGCTTCATTGGAGCAAGATGCTTCACAGGAGAGTGCTACTTCACAGGAGCGAGATGCTTCATAAAAGCGAGATGCTTTAGCGGAGCGAGATTCTTGGCTTGTCCCATCCATCGAGATGGTGACATTTTATCCGGATCATCTTTTGAGCATGACATTGCATTGGCACGCCATGCACCTAACTATATTTGTTGATGTGTTGAAGATTCAATTGTCATTTGTGATTTGATGTCGAAAAACAATCGTTATATATCTTGATGATTTGGTGTTGATAAATATGTTATGTATATACCTTAGGGTAGGCAATACATAAGTTATATGTATATATACAACATATATATATGCCCCCTTATTCTTCACATGTTGTTTGTATTATCTATTATATTCTGTGAGTTGACCCTAGCGCCTTGGCTTTGTGTGTATGGTTGTGTTTGGGCGGTCGGCCTGCTGCCAGACGTCCAACAGCTGATTCAAGATGGTTCGTCGTTCGGGGAGGATCCTGAGCGCAATGACTACTACTGAGCCTTCGACGTGGACCCGGACTTCATGCATGATCGGATGAGGGTCGATGTTAGGAATGTAGTATATGGGGGATTGTTTTCACATCTCTGGTTGTCATTTCTCATTTTGGGGCAGGGTAGGTCCCCAACTATTAGCTTTTGTGTGGTTCTCTTCCAGGAGGATCATAGGGAGTTTGTCGGGCATAGGAAGTCTTTCGAAGGCCCTTTGGGGCTGACTTATCTTCTTGAAAACTGTATTCATAAAACTCAAGGCTCTGACCATGGGATGTACTTATTCGCCTGCGGGCACTATCTCCACTTACTTTATGTTTATCTTTGGGTTGAGTCTTCATTATGTTAAGTCTTCTATTTGAAAAGAGAATGAAAAAAAATATTCACGCCAAGGTGCCATCGTGAACTCTCATGTCAAAATTTGAGAATTCTTGCCCTGAGAATGAATTTCCCAAGGCTAACCTATGCAAATTTAGATGGAAAATCAGTTTTCAAGGGAAACTACCAAGTTTCATGGGAGACTTGGTTTGCCATGTAATTCCACATTTCCTTATGCCAAGGTGCCCCCGTGATCTCCCATATCAAAATTTGAGAATTCATGCCCCAATAATGGATTTCCCAAGGCTAACTTATGCGAAGTTGGTTGTAAAATAAGTTTTCAAGGAAAAATCTCAAGTTGGAAGGGAGAGTTGGTTCATCATGGCATGCCTCATTGCCCAAATGGTTTCCTTAAGCCAAGGTGCCTCATTGAGCTCTCATGTCAAAGTTTGAGAATTCTTACCCCCGATGACGGATTTCACAAGGCTAACCAATGCGAATTTGGGTGGAAAATGAGTTTTCAAGGGAAAATATCAAGGGTGATGGGATAGTATGTTTGTCTTGGCATGCCTCATTTCCCAAATGGTTTCCCTAAGCCAAGGTTCCCCCGTGAACTTTCATGTAAAAATTTAAGAATTCTTGCCCTGATGATAGATTTCCAAGGCTAACCGATGCAAATTTAGATGGAAAATGAGTTTTCAAGGGAAAATATCAAGTTGGAAGGGAGACTTGGTTTGCCATGAAATTTCTCGTTTCCTTATGCCAAGGTTCCCCCGTGATCTCCCATATCAAAATTTGAGAATTCTTGCCCCAATGATGGATTTCCCAAGGCTGACCTATGCAAATTTGGGTGGAAAATGAGTTTTCATGGGAAAATCTCAAGTTGGAAAGAAACTTGGTTTGCCATGAAATTCCTCGTTGCCCAAATGGTTTCCCTATGCCCAGGTGCTCCCATGAGCTCTAATGTAAAAATTTGAGAATTCTTTCCTCGAGGATAGATTTCCCAAGGTTAACCAATGCGAATTTGGGTGGAAAATGAGTTTTAAAGGGAAAATCTCAAGTTGGAAGGGAGATTTAGATTGTCATGGCATGCCTCATTGCCCAAATGGTTTTCCTAAGCCAAGTTGCCCCCGTGAGCTCCCATGTCAAAATTTGAGAATTCTTGCCCCGGTGATGGATTTCCCAAGGCTACCTATGCGAATTTCGGTGGAAAATGAGTTTTTAAGGGAAAATTCAAGTTGGAAGGGATAGTTGGTTTGTCTTGTCATGCCTCATTTCCCAAATGGTTTCCCTATGCCAAGGTGCCCTTGTGAACTCCCATGTCAAAATTTGAGAATTTACGTCCCGATGATGGATTTCCTAAGGCTAACCTTTGCGAATTTGGGTGGAATAAGAGTTTTCAAGGGAAAATCTCATGTTGGAAGGGACTCTTGGTTTGCCACAGCTTTCCTCGTTGCCAAAATGGTTTCCCAATGTGTCAAGGTGCCCCCGTGAGTTCCCATTTCAAAATTTGAGAATTCTGGCCTCGAGAATGGATTTCTCTATGCTAACCTATGCGAATTTGGGTGGTAAATGAGTTTTCAAGGGAAATATTAAGTTGGAAGGGAGCCTTGGTTTGCCACGGCTGGCCTTGTTGCACAAAGGGTTTCCCTGTGCCAAGGTGCCCCCGTGAACTGCCTTGTCAAAATTTGTGAATTCTTGCCTCGAGGATTTCTTTCTCAAGGCTAACCTATGCAAATTTGGATGAAAAATGAGTTTTCATGGGAAAATCTCAAGTTTGAAGGGACTCTTGGTTTGCCACTGCTGGCCTCGGTTTCCAAATGGTTTCCCTATAGCCTTGGGAAATCCATCCTCGGGGACGAAATTCATCCTTTGGGTGGAAACTGAGTTCTCAAGGGAAAATCTCAAGTTGGAAAGGATGCTTGGTTTTCCATGGCATGCCTCGTTACCCATATGATTTCCCTATGTCAAGGTGCCCCCATTAGCTCCAATGTCAAAATTTGAGAATTCTTGCCTCGAGGATGAATTTCCCAAGGCTAACTTATTCGAATTTGGGTGGAAAATGAGTTTTTAAGGGAAAACTTCAAGTTGGAAAGGATAGTTGGTTTGTCTTGGCATGCCTCATTTCCCTAATGGTTTCCCTAAGCCAAGGTACCCCCGTGAGCTCCTATGTCAAAATTTGGGAATTCTTGCCCCTGTGTTGGATTTCCCAAGGCTAACATATTCATATTTGGGTGGAAAATGGGTTTACAAGGGAAAATATCAAGTTGGAAGGGAAACTTGGTTTGCCATGGCATGCCTCGTTGCCCAAATGGTTTCCTGATGACCCGGGTTTATATGATGTTTTTAGGGTTTTTCTTTGTTAGTTTTGAGTCTTTTTCTTATGTCTCTTGTAGTGTTTCATGCATTCTCATGCATTTTAACTTTTATTTGTGCATTTGCATTAGTTTAGTAATTTTGTAGTTTTATAAGGGCTTTAGTTGCATTTTAGTACAGTTTGAGTCTTTTGTTAATTGTCATTAGTTTTGAGTCCCTTGTGCAATTAAATGGTTGGTATTCTTGATATTTTTCCTTGAGCTTTGATGAGAGTAATCAGGTCTGAAACTGAAGAAGAAGGAAGGTCAAGAAGCTTGGTGAATTGAAGGGAGGCTTAAAGAGGCATAAAGAGGAGTTAAAATGAAGATCAAGGGACTTTCCAGCGAGTCTGAGCGCCTAGGCGCTATGAATTGGCGCCTAGGCGCCAATTACCTCCCAGAGGCACTTTTTCAGCATGGAATTGGCGCTCAGGCGCTCTGAATTGGCGCCTGAGCGCCCGGAACATCCCAAACTCAGGATTTTTCCCTATAAATAGGATTTTAGTCATTTTCTTTTGTAATCTTTGATACCCATTCCATTTTTACATAAGTTTAGAAGGAGAGGAACATCTAGGAGAGTGAGAGAAGGCTTCCAAGCTTGTAATTCAGGTTCTTAGCCAAGCATGGCTCTTGCCATGCTTGTCTAATCTCTCTTCTTTTACTTTGGTTTTCTTGTAAGACTTTTCCTTTTAAGTTATAATCTTAAGTTCTTTCCCACATGTTCTTCTTCTTTAGTTGAATCTCATATCCATGCTTTATGTTTCAAGTTAGAACATGTGCTAGCTTTATGCTTTTCTATAATAGAACGGAAGTTTGTTATAGATTAGGGACTTGTTATGGGATTACCTCTTCTATACTTGCTACTAGGAATAGAGGAAGGGTTGTGGTTTGATGGCCTGAATTTGCATGATCTAAAACCTCATATCAATGATTAAGTACACAAGGAATTGGGCTTAGCTTTTAGTATGGGAGAATTGCTTATGTGAGGAATCAATAAGTGAGTAACTAGGCTATATCATCAAGGAGAGATTCATGAGTTCATGTGCTTAGAATGATGTGCTTAAATTGACTAGTTGAACAAGAACCCAAAGCATGTTATTTTCTGAATTGTCTTTTTATTTTTTCTTTTCCTTCTTACTACTTCAACATATCTCTTATTCAATAATACAAACCTTCATACTCAAGGCTTAAGCTGAATTTAGTCACTCACAATCCCTGTGGTTCGATATTTAAAACCGGGTGGATTCCGTACACTTGCGGATTTACCAACATTTCCCTATGCCAAGGTGCCATCGTGAGCTCCTATGTCAAAATTTGGGAATTCTTGCCCCGATGATGCATTTCCTAAGGCTAACCATATACATATTTGGGTGGAAAATGAGTTTTCAAGGGAAAATATCAAGTTGAAAGTGAAACTTTGTTTTCCATGGCATGCCTCGTTGCCCAAATGGTTTCCCTATGCCAAGGTGCCCCGGTGACCTCCCATGTCAAAATTTGGGAATTCTTGCCTCGATGATGGATTTCCCAAGGCTAACCTATGCAAATTTGGGTGGAAAATGAATTTTCAAGGGAAAATCTCATGTTGAAAGGGAGTCTTGGTTTGCCATGGCATGCCTCATTGCCCAAATGGTTTCCCTATGTCAAGGTGCCCCCGTGAGCTCCCATGTCAAAATTTGAAAATTCTTGTCGTGTTGATAGATTTCCCAAGGCTAACTAATGCAAATTTGTGTGGAAAATGAATTTTCAAGGGAAAATATCAAGTTGGAAGGGAAACTTGATTTGCCATGACATGCCTCGTTGCCCAAATGGTTACCCTATGCCAAGGTGCCCCCGTGAGCTCCCATGCCAAAATTTGGGAATTCTTACCGCATTGATGGATTTCCCAAGGCGAACCTATGCGAATATGGGTGGAAAATGAGTTTTTAAGGGAAAATATCAAGTTGGAAGGGAAACTTCGATTGCCATGGCAAGCCTCGTTGCCCAAATGGTTTCCCTATGCCAAGGTGCCCCCGTGAGCTCCCATGTCAAAATTTGGGAATTCTTGCCGCGTTGATGGATTTCCCAAGGCTAGCATATCCGAATATGGGTGGAAAATGATTTGTCAAAGAAAAATCTCAAGTGAAAAGGGAGTCTTGGTGTGCCATGGAATGCCTCATTGCCCAAATGGTTTCCCTATGCCAAGGTGCCCCCGTGAGCTCCCATGTCAAAATTTGGGAATTCTTGCCGCGTTGATGGATTTCCCAAGGCTAACTAATGCAAATTTGGGTGGAAAATGAATTTTCAAGGGAAAATATCAAGTTTGAAGGGAAACTTGATTTGCCATGACATGCCTCGTTGCCCAAATGGTTACCCTATGCCAAGGTGCCCCCGTGAGCTCCCATGCCAAAATTTGGGAATTCTTACCGCATTGATGGATTTCCCAAGGCTAACCTATGCGAATATGGGTGGAAAATGAGTTTTCAAGGAAAAATCACATGTTGAAAGGCACCCTTGGTTTGCAATGGCATGCCTCATTGCCCAAATGGTTTCCCTATGCCAAGGTGCCCCCCGTGTGCTCCCATGTCAAAATTTGGGAATTCTTGCCGCGTTGATGGATTTCCCAAGGCTAACCTATACGAATTGGGATGGAAAATGAGTTTTTAAGGGAAAATCTCTAGTTGGAAGGGAAACTTGGTTTGCCATGGCATGCCTCGATACCCAAATGGTTTTCCTAAGCCTAGGTACCCCCGTGAGCTCCCAAGTCAAAATTTGAGAATTCTTGCCTCGATGATGGATTTCCCAAAGCATGCCAAGACAAACCAACTATCCCTTCGAACTTGAGATTTTCCCTTGAGAATTCATTTTACACCCAAATTCGAATAGGTTATCCTTGGGAAATCCATCATCGGAGCCAGAATTCTCAAATTTTGACATGGGAGCTCATAGGGGCACCTTGGCATGGGGTAACCATTTGGGCAACGAGGCCAGGCTTGGAAAACCAAGAGTCCCTTCCAACTTGAGATTTTCCCTTGATAACTCACTTTCCATCCAAATTTGCATAGGTCAGCCAGCCTTGGGAAATAATTCCTCGAGGCAAGAATTCTCAAATTTTGAGATGGGAGTTCACGGGGGAACAAACTCTCCATTCCAACTTGAGATTTTCCCTTGAAATTTCATTTTCCACCCAAATTTGCATAGGTTAGCCTTGGGAAATCCATCATCGGGGCAAGAATTCTCAAATTTTGATAAGGGAGATCACGAGGGCACCTTGGTATAAGGAAACGAGGAATTTCATGGCTGTACAATCATGGATTTGGATTGGGCAAAGTATGCCTCTAAGCTGGATGAACGACCCAAGAATCAACTAAGGAAGTCCAAAAGGAAGACAACCAAACATGAAATGGAGTCAAGATTCGTCCCTCTTTTCTCCCCAAAAATAGTCAAAGTAGTTATTGTAAGGCCTGGATTTTCAGAGCAAGTTATTTTCCGACTCACGCGTAGAATCAGTGTAAGCGTGACAGGAGTTTGATGTTTGAGAAAGATTAATGAAGAAGAAAGTTCAGGAATTGCTTGAGGAATGTTGCGTAGTCGTTTTCGGAGTTAGTGCGAGTCGTCTGCACACTTGCCTTATGGCGAGCGTGTCCAGAATAGGCTAATTTCGCTTTAGAGCAACGTTTTAAGTGAGATTTCTAATCCTTGGGAAATTTAAAGGTTCTCTTTATTTTTCCTTCGACCAGCGTTTCATTTCGGAACCCTGGACTGTACGCACGATAGGTTTCACTGTTCGGAAGTTCGACGACGCTGATTTCTTTGCTTCTAAACCCTAGATTCAAGCGATGGATGAAGACTTTTTCTTTCCGGGACTTCTAACGAAGTTTCCGTTCGCGCTACCAGATTTGTTTCGACATTTCCAATCTTTCTTCAGAAGGAAGTTTTGTCGTCTGACGATCACAGCAAAAAGTAGTTTTTCAGGACAGATTAACTTACACCGCTTTTGGGATTTTAGATATCGTTTTTCCCAAATGTCAGAGATTTGTTTTGAGTTCTGGAAATCTAACGCCAGAATTTCTCTTAGAATTCATCGGTGAACGTGCTGCAAAAATCAGAATCGCAAAATTTTCATTTTCCCGCAATTTCACCTGCCTATAAATAGTCGAAAAAGCAAAATATCTCCTCATTTGCTCCATAGAGGCCGCGAGCTAGGGAGAAGAGAAGGGAGAAGAATTTTTCGCCAAAACTCGACCGATCTTCGTGCAGTTCGTCCCTACTTCAAGGTACCGAGGTAACTAGCTTGATTCTTACCTCTGATTACTGTTTCTACTGAGTTTCTGTAGTCGTTTCTGTGCTCACAGTTTTGAGCTTTTTGTAAAACTGTCTGTTTTTCCTGATTTCTCGCTTGGGTTATCTTCTCTACATGCCCAAGAGTCTAAAACCTCCGTCAGTAATCGCCGATTGTGATCGAGTTGTCCAAGATCTGAAAAACTGATTCAAAACCCTTTTTGTCGCACATTTCGAAACTTTATTGTCGAAAAGTCGTAATCTGACTTCGTGCCTTTAGGATTTGTTGTCACGGATGTCGTTAGGATCATTGCTGTCAAATTTGTTTTCCGAACTGATAACTTTGAGGTTTTGAGCTTTTATTTTGGACCAAAACACCCCTGAACAGCCGTATTTCGATCCGATAGTCCGAAAATTGTTCCGACAGTTTCTTTGCCTTAGTTTTACCCTAAAACTACCTTGTAAACAGATTTGATCGAATAAAAAGAGCTGGAGCTCTTTTTCCTTTTTGGCCGAGAGCTTGTAGTGATGGGGGGGAGGAGTTTTCGTTTTCGAAAACTTGTCTTTTCGTACCCGATTGTCGTATTCTGAAGCTTTAATGCTTTGTCTATCGTTTATGGGTTGTATTGTGATCGAACTAATCGATTTTGTTTGGATCTTGCTTTGTTTTCTCTGAGGTTCAGTTGAAGGAACTTCGGGTTTTGTAGAGCATTTGTGTGAAGGAGATTTAGATCATGAGGCTGGAGCAGCTCGAGGTTTGGGCAACTTACTATTAGCTATGACTGTATGATAGGCGTCGATGAATTCGACTTATGCTTTACTTTGATGTTGATTATGTTGATGAACTGATGTTATGATGTTTTCTATAACTGATGATGTTGAGATGTTATTGAATTGTGCGTTTTGACGCGACTACGGAGTGGGAATTCATTGATCTGGTGTTATTTGATATTTCGGGTTGGATGAACAGCCCTAGGCAAGTCCAAGCTCAAGGGTTGAGACTTAGCCATTTGTTTGTATACCTAGACTTTCCCCGGAAATTGCTTTTGGTGGGTTTTTGGAAAAACTTAGAATGAATAGAGCTTTGAAAACTAAAGACTTGGGAAACTTAGACTTTGAGAAATAAACTCATAACTTGACTAATTCAAATTGAAATAATTTTTTATTAACGTTTAAGCATAGGAAAACTGAAGGGGAAAATATTTACGAAAGACGGGGAAAAGTCGACTTTGTAATGGGTTTTGGGGAATTGGGGAAAGCCACTGAGGCGATCCGTGGTGATGATTGAAAGTCACCGAGTACTCTAGTACTCTTGTTGTTGGAGTTGTGTTGTATTGACCGACACTAAACTCTTATTCTAGTGCTCTTGTTGTTGGGGTTGTGTTGTATTGACCGACACTAATCCCTTAGGTTCTCTTGTTGTCGGGGTTGTGTTGTATTGACCGACACTAAACCCTTGGGTTCTCTTGTTGTTGGAGTTGCGTTGTATTGACCGACACTAACTCTTGGGTTGTTTTGAGTTTGGGTTTGAGCTAAACACTTGTGTGGTGAGGACGATTCGATGTTTGGCTAACCATATTGCATCAATCGGGTGAATAACGGGAATGGTTCACCTGTGCATCTCATGGTGAATAACGGGAATGGTTCACCAATGCATTAATGATGAATAACGGGAATGGTTCATCATACGGTGAATAACGGGAATGGTTCACCAAGGATGAATAACGGGAATGGTTCATCCATAGTGAAGAACGGGAATGCTTCACTTGTGGCGAACGGGAACGCGTCACAATCCGGATCATATTGATTGCATTTCCTGCATACATTCATTCTGACTGGAATTGTGTGCTGTTTGATTTATTGAAGCATTGTTAGAGCCATAACATGCTAGGATTATCTATATGTATATACAACAACATATATATCTATACCCCATGTCACATGTTGAGTGTATATCTACTTATTTCCGTGAGTTGACCCTAGCGCCTTGGCTTTGGTTTCATGTTTGTGTTTGGGCGGTCGGCCTGCTGCCAGATGTCGATGGCCAACTGGTTTTAGATGGTCTCTCCCTCGGGGGGGATCAGGTTTGAGGTGGTGGACCGGACTGACGAGCGTGGACGTCTGACGGAGGGAGTTCTACGACGCATGGAGCTGAGCTTCAACTTGCCGTCTTCAGTTCGCTGTGGACTCGGTTATGTGAGCAGTAATGGGAGGGTAGGTTTAGACAGGCGTCATATTCTGTGTAGAGCTCTGATTCGTTTTGCTTTGGGACAGGGTAGGTTCCCGACGCATGGCTTTTGTGTGGTTCTCTTATTGAGGGATCACAGTGAGTCAGTCGGACCATAGGGGTCTTTGCTTAGGCCATTTTGACGCCGACTTTCTCCTAGTGGATTGTAATTATAACTTTCTTACTCACACTCCTGGTTCTGTATATATTTGCCTACGGGCATACTACTTTGGAGTCACTGCGAGTGCGCGTGACGGGAGAGTGCAGCTGAGGCTGTACATGTGTATATTTGTATATCGGTTAGTTCAGTGATGAGTTATGTCTTTATTTCTTTATCGCTTTATTTAAAGGAATCAATCGAAAAAAAATTACTGTTTTCCGCGTAAAGTTTATTTTTGGTTACTAAAGTGACACCCGGAAATCGGGGTGTTACAGTTATTAATATATTCCCCTTGATTTCCTCCCCAAATCATGTAACCTAGTCAACTCATTCAATGCATTTATTACTAGGGTTATGTGTTCACCAACTATATAAGGGGGAGCATGTGATGTATAATACATGTTCACTTTTCCATTTGAATAACACTCTAAGTCTTTTGTTTAGTCATTCTCTGTTTTAGGGTTTATTCTAGAACATTGGCGCCCACTGTGGGGCCGGGTAAAACTCTTCCCAGGTCCTCAAGGAGTTAACATGCTCAAACATCATTCTTCCTTACAATCATACCACCAATCTTTCACAAAACGTGTTAACGAGTTCCAAACAGCCATGACATAATTATATCTTCCTCAACAGTCTGAAACAAAAGGTCGTGATCTCCCTCCACATGATTATGACGCGAGACCACCTATTGTCCACCGGTGAGACCATGATGTGGTTGCTCTCTCATGAAATACGATAAGTCATTCTTCACTTATATTTTCATTTCCACCACCCGTTTTGATTATTCATATATTGGTTCGTGTTGATTTGCTGATGATATTACTCCTCTCGTTATAGAATTTTATTCATTTGAAGTAGACTTTCCAATTCCTTTGTGAATTTCTATGGTTTGCTGCCTTGAATTTGCTTAGAGAATATTTGTCCAGAAGTAGATTATTATGATCATTGACATTAAAATCTAAGATTTGAAATACCAGAAAATATGACTTCCTAGCAATAGATCGAACTGTACCTTGATAATTTAGATATTATATTTTTGATAAAATACTCCTCTAACTAATTGTACTGCAAATAGTCATATATAATTATATATCAATTATGAGTATTGATAATCATTTAATCACCCGGCAGTTGTACAATTTGAATTTACATTTGTCACTTATTTTTTCCGTCGAATAAATTTCCTAATTTTTAGTTATTCCACAATATTTCAAGGCATTCACAATTTATTACCCTAATTATTTGTCATTATATTAATTGTATATTAATTATCAATTAGTCATAATTGTTGATAGTTGATTGGTCACTTTAATGCCATTTACAGGCATCTTTACACAAAGACTCAAGGAATAAGCAACATTCAAGGTTGAGAACAATGTCTAAAGCCACAGGATGATTCAGAAAAATCATTTTAAAAGATATTATTCTGTTATCACTACACCAAAAATGGTCTTTAACAGCGGTTCAAAATTGCCTTTTACAGCGGTTTTCTGTGGTCCAAAACCGCTGTAGATCTCGCCGCTGTAAAAGCCTTAACAGCGGTTCTAACCACTGTAAAAGACGCTTATTTACAGCGGTTGATTTAATAAAACCGCTGTAAATACAGACCTACAACAGCGGTTATTCTAGAGAACCGCTGTACTTGATTCTTATTTTACAGCGGTTTCAGCCGGTAACCGCTGTAATTGATGATATATATTAAAGCGGTTCCTCCACGTAACCGCTGTAATTTGTTTTTTTTTGGTTGGATTGTCATTTCTCCAGGACAAAACACAATTTTATAAACTGCTCACTAGATTGCATCAATTTTCAGCTATTGTGACTCCCTGACAACACAATGAAATATGATTAAACAATCAATTGAAGAAAGATTGAAAGACAAACCTCAGGTCCAATCATGTCAATAATCTGGCACAATATATCCTCAAAAAGCACAGGTTCTTGAGCCATGCACTCCATTCGATGCAATTGCTCCTCATAAAAAAATTGCAGTTCATTTCGTGTCAAAACTCCATTTCCATCCAAATCAATGCACTTGAACCTGACCATGACAAGTTAAAGTGAGTCAAAGTCAGACATAGCTAATAAGAGTCAACCACAAAGGTCAATTTATAAATGCTAGCCTAAGGGTGAGCTTTGTGGGCAAGGTGAAAAATAAAGGGCAGTGGAAAAAGGTAGAAAGCTTTTAAAAAAAAATCAAAAACAAAAAAATAAATTGTGCAATTTCCCTACAATCATTCCAGGTACCAACCAGCCCAAAGTTAAAATTCAATCCATCATTCCTGTCCTATTTCTCAGCTGTGCCTTTTCTTGACACTGCTATTGAGTATAATACCCTACGACACAAAGCTTGCAATATCACCGTCCTTGAAAGGAAAGACTTTGGATGTGTTTGGAACTATTTGAAAAACAGTTATTTGAAAAAATAAAACTCTTCCGTTGGATTTTTATACCGTGCTAATATAAAAACAGTTTTTCTATTTTGACGTTTTCTTGATTTTGTACTTTGAAGTCACAGGAAACAGGGGAAACAATTCATGAAAAACTTTCTCATCAATGGTAAAACTGAAAATAATATGCAAATTGTTGTTACCTACTTTTGTCTCTTTCAACAACTGTTATAAAAACAACAATTTTAGTACATCATACATGAAAATTGTTATTTCTAAAAATTGAAACTCTGGTCTGTTTTGAATAGGTGAAGTTTCAGCACCATGCCTTTGAGACTTGAGTATGCATATGTGAAGTCCAAAATCCAAATCAAATATGTCATGAACCAATTATCCCAAAAGCTTAAGCTATTGGGTAATGGTTTTATATTATATTTCTAACACGCCCCTTCACACAAGAGCCCATTAGGCTTGAAGCATGGAGAATGCGGCGGGCTGCCTGCCATGGGCTGAAATTCAACTTTTTATTAGAATAATGGAGGCAACAAGGATCAAACTCTGGACTACTTATCAAAGAGGCTCTGATACCATGTCATGAACAAACTATCCCAAAATCTACAGTTGTTGAGTGAAGAACATATGAATGGTTTTATATTATATTTCTAAATTCTAACAAAAGAAAACATGATATCTACGTGGTTAACATAATGAATCATCATCATATTTGCATCTTAGACATCAACTAATCCGGTGACATCTTATCAAGAAGGGTGAGAGGATAACAAATGAAACGGAAAAATGAATGAGAAAAAGTTACCAATACTCAAGACTCAGCTCAGATGATTTATCCTCTTCTGACAGTATGAAATAAACAAAATCTTCATAACCCATCTTTCCCTCAACCTTACTATTTTGCAACCTGTGATTATATTTAACTGAGTCAAAATTAGTATCTTCAACAAATAATCTGATAAGTCATGAAAAAAACTGTACAGACATTGTATGTCTATTAGAAGGGGCAGGGTTGGAGGCTTGGATTGTCCGTGGCTGAATACCGCTATTTATCAAATATCAAGACAAGCAGTACATAATATTATATCCACACAAACCTGAGAAAATATTCTATCGACAATTCGATAGGTGAGCGCATGGTTACCATATCTGATAAGATTCTCTTTGTCTATCAAGAAATCGTGATCTGTATCCAGCTCCCAAAACCTGCAGTATATAACATAGAAGTGCTCGTAAGAGAAGTACCTGCAAACAATATTTAAGGGAAGGTATAAAAGATCACTGCATTTTGATATAAATATATTTAATTCATTTGAATAAGAAACCAAAATCATTTTTTGAAGTTAATGGTAATGACATTTTCACAATATATCTACCTCAAAACCTTGTTGATGTCTTCTTCTTCATCAGCATGCAGCATTGCATCAATTATATTTCCACGCTTCAGCTCCCTCAGGGTAATACGACCATTTCCAGATCTATTAATGTAGTAATATATTCTATATGAATATATTACTATCAAAATATGATGGTTTTGAAGGTTTTTCATTTTTCATTATGACATAAAAAGTAGTCACTTAACAGTAATAATGATCCTAATCACAACTCAAAATCTTGAGGATGAATAACCATAAAACTCACCTAAAATCACAACGTAGTGAAGACAAATAATGGAGAACTTGGAATCTAATTAGGTAATTTGTCAATTCCTATAATTGAAGGCTCTAGTATTATTTTTTCATCTAGTGCTGGTACCCCACAACCACAAAGAGAACAAGAAAAGACAACAAAACATAACACACTTAAGTTAAATAGTTGCTATTTTATTTGTATATTCTTAGAACATGTTAAACAAGCTGCCGACACTTATTTCCCGAACCTACCCTGTTTCTGCAGCTAGTGAGGCTTGGTTCCAAGCCTTTCAATATTTATCATCCATTGCTTTATTCACCTTTCAAACCTCACACTTTATCTCACTCTTCTGAGTGTGTGTGTGTGTCCCCTTTCTCATCATCATGATTCATAACCAATATCTTTTACTGCATAAACTACTCCCTCCTCCATCCGGTCTGTGGTTTTGCTATTTACCCCTATGCTATTGCAACTTTCCCCCATGCCCCCCACATAGAAGATTTTAGTGAATGATTTGAAGCTACCTAATTGATATTTGAACTGATACTCTTAGCTGTAAAGCCAAAATTGAAGCTACCTAATTGATATTCATAACCAAACACAGTGTGAATAGAACAAACAAAAGATTACTAGCATAGAGTATGGAGAAAATTTCAGGAAATTTCAACAGCAGCAAAACCAACTCAGACCCTAGGCTGCAGTTACAAAAATGAAGAACATCATAGCATCAGATCAAAGTATTACCTTATGAGGAAGAGGAAAATTACTTGTGTAGAGGATTGAGGAACAATGGAAGGTTGATAATGAGAGCAGGGCAACAACCGTGCAGGAAGCGACCCAAAAAAAGAGAGGCAGAGGCGGCGGCTGCAGCGGAAGGGATGGAGGCAGAGGCCGCGGCGGCAGCGGAAGGGATGGAGGCGGCGGCGGCAAGGACGACGGAGGCAGGAGGTGGCGAGGGCTTTGAGAGAAGTAGCAGGTCGAGAATAGTCGTGAGGTAGCAGAGTGGTGAAAGATGTAACTGGTAAAAAATAAGGGTTTGCAGTTACAAATGTAATTTTACAAAATCAATAAAAATAATACTTATATTTAAAAAACGAATACACTGACAAAAACCGTGTAACAGCCCAGTTGTAAGGACTCATTATATTTTCTATGGTGCCCCGGGTTCGAATCCCATACAGAACATTTTTTGAACCATTTATTAAAGAAATCAACTAAATTTTATATTAATACTATAAATTGTACAAATCTATCATAAAGTGAATCTAGCCTAGTGGAAAGACTATTGTGTTTTTCTTAAGGGAACCTGGGTTCGATCCCATACAAAACTTGAATTTTGGATTTTTATTATTTACGTTAATTTTACAGCGGTTAGTTTCATAAACGCTGTAAATAGTGAAACCTATTTTTTACAGCGGTTTATTATATAAACCGCTACAAAAGCATATTACCGCTCCGTGTTTTTGTGTTTACAGCGCCTTCTAAGAGAACCGCTGTTAAAAGGTAATGCTTTTACAGTGGTTAGTTTAATAAAACGCTGTAATAGCCCATCATCCGCTCCGTGTTTATGTTTTTACAGCGGCTGCCACCTAAACCGCTGTAAAAGGGGCGCTGTAAAAGCCCTTTTCTGGTGTAGTGTATAAAGCTCTTTGACTATAGTTATCTCGTTATTTGCTCAGTTTACTCTCATGATTTATTCAATGTATCTTTTGAATATCTGAACTACAAACAATATCAAGTATTTACAGCGTGCGATGGAAGTTCTCTAACACAAAGATCAGAAAATTGGATAAAAGTGAAAACCACTTATCCACCAACCACATGGACAATGTTACCGAAGACTTAATGACTAAATATTGGCCAAATTTGATCTACCCAACCAAGATAAGAATCAAGGCAATCTACACAATGGTAAACTGCAACAAATCTCCATTTGACTCTGTGTTGCATGTCAAGTCTCACCACTTGGCCTCGTGGCTAGTGTGCTTCAATTTCGCCGACCCCGTGTCGCGCATCGAACCTCACCGCTTGGCCCCGATCCAAGTGTGTTTCAACTCTGCCGGCCCTGTGTCGTGTGTCGAGCATCACCGCTTGGCCCCAAGCCGAGTGCGTTTCAACTCTGTCGACCCTGTGTCGCGCGTCGAGCCTCTCCGCTTGGCCTCGTGCCAGTTGCGTTTATAACCTCCGTCTGACCCTGTGTCGCGCGTCGAGCCTCACCGCTTGGCCCCGTGCCGAGTGCGTTTCAACTCCGCCGGCCCTGTGTCGCGTGTCGAGCCTCATTGCTTGGCCCGAGCCGAGTGCGTTTCAACTCCGTCGACCCTGTGTCGCGCGTCGAGCCTCTCTGCTTGTCCCCATGCCAGGTGCGTTTATAACCTCAGCCTGACCCCGTGTCGCGCGTCGAGCCTCACCGCTTGGCCCCGTGCCGAGTGAATTTCAACTTTGTCGACCCTATGTCGCGTGTCGAGCCTAACCGCTTGGCCCCATGTCAGGTACGTTTATATCCTCCGCCCGACCTCGTGTCGCCGTTTAACCTCACCATGCGGCCTCGTGCCAGGTGCGTGTATAACCTTTGTCAAACCTCGTGTCATGTGTTGAGTCTCACCACTTGGCTATGTGCCAGGTGATTTTATAATCTCCGGCCGACCATGTGTCGTGCGTCGAGTCTGGCCAATTGGTTTCGTGCCATGTGCGTTTATTCTCCACCCAACCTCGCGTTGCGCGTCGAGCCTAACCACTTGGTCTCGCGTCAAGTGCGTTTATTCTCCGCCCAACCCGCGCGTCGAGCCTCACCACTTGGCCCCACACCAAGTGGGTTTGTCCTCCGCCGACCTCATGTCGTGTATCGAGCCTTTCCTCTTAGCTTTGAAACCAACAACTGACTTACAACAGTGCATTCCAAGTTTTAAAGGCTTTTGTGCCTAATTCCTAGCCACAAGCCTTGGGGGGATGTGTACCATCATGAATTTGGATTGGGCAAAGCATGCCTCTAAGCTGGATGAACGACCCAAGAACCAACTAAGGAAGTCCAAAAGGAAGACAACCAAACATGAAAGGGAGTCAAGATTCATCCCTCTTTTCTCCCCAAAAATAGTCAAAGTAGTTATTAATATATTCCCCTTGATATCCTCCCCCTTATCATGTAACCTAGTCAACTCATTCAATGCATTTATTACTAGGGTTATGTGTTCACCAACTATATAAGGGAAAGCATGTGATGTATAATCCATGTTCACTTTTCCATTTGAATAACACTCTAAGTCTTTTGATTACTCATTCTCTGTTTTAGGGTATATTCTAGAACAATGGCCAACCAAGTCTCCCTTCCAACTTGATTTTTTTCCTTGAAAACTCATTTTCCATCAAAATTTGCATAGGTTAGCCTTGGGAATTCTATCCTCGGGGCAAGAATTCTCAAATTTTGACATGGGAGTTCACGAGGGAACCTTGGCTTAGGGAAACCATTTCGGAAAATAAGCATGCAAAGACAAACCAACTATCCCTTCCAACTTGAGATTTTCCCTTGAAAATTCATTTTACACCCAAATTCGAATAGGTTAGCCTTGGGAAATCCATCATCGGGGCAAGAATTCTCAAATTTTGACATAGGAGCTCACAGGGGCACCTTGTGTAAGGCCCTAAGTTCAATTTGGAACAATTTTATGAAAGTTTGAATAAAATTGGAGTTTTAGCTAATGTTTGATAACTGGCAGATTAGAACTGTCAACTTGTGCGAATTTTAAGAGGGTCTTAACGACTTCATTTGGGAAAACTTCCTTCATGATAGTTGTAGCCCTTTAAGTATAGAAAATTCTCGAAGTGGAATCAGGTAATTCCGACCTCTGTAGCTCGAGATATTCGCATTTTAGTGATTGTCGTTCAGGCTGTACAGTACCAGCGAACTAATTGAGGTGTTTTATTTTAATCCCGATTTTGCTTCTGTTTTTACATAAAAGGACTTGGTTTTTTTATTGAGTTTAGACCAGATTAAGAAATAAATTGATGGGTCAAGGGCTTGGGCATGGTTTGGGCTTGAAAAGAAGATTGAAACCCTAGCCCACTAGGTTGTGTGTGTTGCGGGTTCAAGAGGGGTAAAGGGGGGAAACTTGTTTCTTTTCTCCATATCAGAAACAGAAACCTAGAGCACTCTTTACGTAAGAAAACAGAAGAGGAAGAGAGTGGGAGAAACCTTCCCTTGCACCCTTAGTCGCCGCCGACCAAACCACCACCGCCACCCGTGACGCCGTGCGAGTGAGAGAGCCTTGCGAGAGGGAGAGGATTCGCGTGGAGGAGGAGAAGAGGGACGTGGACAGCAAGCAACCGAGTTCTGAACCTACATCTTTTCTCTTTTTCAGACCAAGAACCCAAGGTAAGGGCTGGTCCTAGGAAGGGTAGGTTAACTAGGAGGTTTTTGCCATGATTTGCCTTATGTGATGATGTGTTTTGAAGGTTTTTCCATGAGGTTTGGGCATGGTATGCTTGCTGTGAATTTCTTAGATGATGCTAGGCTATGTGATGCTATTCATGCTTTGTTGATGTTGGTTATGATGACATGAGAAAATCCATATGCATGCTTGAAAGTTGGCTATGTGAAATCCCTTGTCTTTGACATGTTGAGTGATGATTGTTGGTGATGACTCTAAATCTGAAAATTTTGTGTGACTTGAGTGATGATTGGGGGCTGGCCTAGTGCTTGTGAGTTTGAAAAGGAGGAAGAAAAGAATTTTTGAAAACCCTGGAGCCTTGTTCATGGTTCGGCCGAACCTATTTCCTAGGGTTCGAGCCACACTTTTTCTTCTTTTCAATGCGCAAGTCATTAGGAAACTCATTTAATTAATTTGCTATGATGATGTGGTTGAAAGGCATGCGAATTATGATTATGGTTATGGATTTGCGATATAATATGCTTATTGGAGAATTGTTCAAGGGTCGCTCATCCAGCTGTAATTCCCTTGGACGCTTGGATTGTTGTTTCATTTCTGCGACATGAAATTAAGACTCTAGGTTTGACTTTAGAGCCTTAAGAACAAAGAGAAAGAGAATTAATAATGTTGTGACTCGCTTGCAAGTGAAATTAATTAGCGGACATAGGTCAGGTAGAGTATGGTCCATGAGAACGATGGTACCTTGCACGCGAGGGAGTTATTTGGGTTGACTGCGGTCTCCCGTGAACCTTGTGGGCCGGTGTGGCTTCACATGATTTGGTTGACTGCGGTCACCGTGAACTTTTGTGGATCATTGCGGCTCCACGTGAATTGGTTGACTGCGGTCACCGTGATAACCGTGCCTCTGCGGAAGCACGAAGATGGCCATGGAAGTTTTGGTGGGTTGTGTGAAGTGAGGTTCCGTTCGATGATCTACTAACTATAGGAACCCCAATGTGAAAGAAGTAATTATTTAATTTGGAAGTTGAATCATTATACTTATCTTGCTATGTGTTTTTTTCTTTTAGACCTGACCCTACTTTTTGTGTTATGTGTTATTTGAGGGGGGGGGTGGGGTAGATGACGTCCACGACGACGACGCACGTCCATCACTGGGCACTGAGACTTGATAGTCTGCTTGACGATCGGGCCTGGAGAGCCGACTCCTCCGGGACTCGAAAAGTCTATGTCGGGGATGTGAGCTTCATGGGGATGGAAAGGGACGGAAACTTGGTGGAGGTCCGAACGATTGAAGGGGGGGTCATTGATATGCCCTATCCGCCTGCTAGATTCCACCAACTGGAAGACGAGGGTTCGTGCTCGAACTCTCCACAGAGGATTGCTGGAGGGGAGGTTCTTCACGGGCGCTCGGGGCACCCGATTGGTGGGCACGCCTTGATGACTTTCCAGCTCCGCCTCTCGAGTCCCTTCCAGTTCCTGCAGAGCCTATGGAGGACTTTGCTCCACGGTATGTTGCAGCAATTGATGCACCTAGGGATGCCGAGACGGGGGGGCGTGGAGATGCACCGGAGGTCAGGGCTTCTGTGAAGAAACGCCAGAGACAGTGCGGTTGGCTCGACGAGTGACTGATATTGCCATGCTGGGGGACCCTATGAGAGCGAGCATTCATTTTAGAACCTTACTTTAATTTTGTTAAGCTTTATGGAAACTTTGATTATTTGATGTACTTAGTTTACTTTCACCGTGGTTTTTCCACACTTGGGTCTGGACACGGCATTTCTTTTATTTACAGTTGGTTTTATGACAGTGATAGATTATGTTCGAATCCTTTCATGAATTTAATTCAAACTATTTTTCATTAATCCGCTGTTTCTGGTTAAAGTTGTAAATCGGAGAAACATTAATGAGGTTTATAAAACGTGGTATTCAAGAGTTTTCTAAAGAGAAAATGATCTTTTATCACCTAATCAAGATAAGTAACGAAATCGGCGAAAATTATTTGTGAAAATTGGTTACTGTATGACACTCGAGAAATCGGGGCGTTACACCTTGGCATGGGGAAACCATTTGGGCAATGAGGCATGCCATGGCAAACAAAGTTTCCCTTCCAACTTTAGAATTTCTCCTGAAAACTCATTTTCCACCCAAATTCGCATAGGTTAGCCTTGGGAAATCCTTACTCGAGGTAAGAATTCTAAAATTTTGACATGGGGGCTAATGGAGGAACCTTGGCGTAGAGAAACCATTAGGGTAACGAGGCATGCCATGGCAAACCAAGTTTCCTTCCAACTTGAGATTTTCACTTGAAAACTCATTTTCCATCCAAATTTGCATAGGTTAGCATGGGGAAATCCATCATCGGGGCAGGAATTCTCAAATTTTGATATGGGAAATCACGGGGGCACCTTGGCATAAGGAAACGAGGAATTTCATGGCAAACCAAGTCACCCTTCCAACTTGATATTTTCCTTTGAACACTCATTTTCCATCTAAATTCGCATAGGTTAGCCTTGGGAAATCTTTCCTCCGGGCAACAATTCTCAAATTTTGACATGGAAGTTCACGGGGGAACCTTGGCTTAGGGAAACCATTTGGGAAATGAGGCATGTCATAACAAACATACTAATCCTCCCAACTTGAGATTTCCCCTTGAAAACTCATTTTCCACCCAAATTCGCATTGGTTAGCCTTGGGAAATCCATCATCGGGGCGAGAATTCTCAAATTTTGACATGAGAGCTCACGGGGGCACCATGGCTTAGGGAAACCATTTGGGAAATGAGGCATGCCATGACAAACCAAATCTACCTTTCAACTTGATATCTTCCCTTGAAAACTCATTTTACACACAAATTCCCATAGGTTAGCCTTGGGAAATCCATCATCGGGGCAAGAATTCTCAAATTTTGACATGGGAGCTCACGAGGGCACCTTGGCACGGGGAAACGATTTGGGCAACATGGAAAGCTGTAGCAAACAAAGTTTCCCTTCCAACTTTAGAATTTCTATTGAAAACTCATTTTCTACCCAAATTCTCATAGGTTAGCCTTGAGAAATCCGTTATCGAGGCAAGAATTCTCAAATTTTGACATGGGAGCTAATGAAGGCACCTTGGCATAGGGAAAAAATTTGGGTAACGAGGCATGCCATAGCGAACGAAGTTTCCTTTCCATCTTGAGATTTTTCCCTTAAAACTCATTTTCCACAGAAATTTGCATAGGTTAGCCTTGAGAAATCCGTCATCGGGGCAAGAATTCTCAAATATTGAATGGAAGGTCACGGGGGAACCTTGGCATAAGGAAACGAGGAATTTCATGGAAAACCAAGTCTCCCTTCGAACTTGATATTTTCCCTTGAAAACTCATTTTCAACCAAAATTTGCATAGGTTAGCCTTGGGAAATCCATCATCGGGGCAAGAACTCTCAAATTTTTACATATAAGTTCACGGGGGCTCCTTGGCTTAGGGAAACCATTTGGGAAATGAGGTATGCCAAGACAGGCCAACTATCCCGTCCAACTTGAGATTTTCCCTTGAAAACTCATTTTCCATCAAAATTTGCATAGGTTAGCCTTGGGAATTCTATTCTCGGGGCAAGAATTCTCATATTTTGACATGGGAGTTCACGAGGGAACCTTGGCATAGAGAAACCATATGGGAAAATAGGCATGCCAGGACAAGCCAACTATTCTTTCCAACTTGATTCCTTTCCAATTTGAGATTTCCCCTTGAAAACTCATTTTCCACCCAAATTTGCATAGGTTAGCCTTGGGAAATCCGTTATCGGGGCAAGAATTCTCAAATATTGATATGGGCGATCACGGGGGCACCTAAGCATAACGAAACGAGGAATTTCATGGCAAACCAAGTCTCCCTTCCAACTTGATATTTTCCCTTGAAAACTCATTTTCCATCAAAATTCGCATAGGTTAGCCTTGGGAAATCTATCCCCCGGGAAAAAATTCTCAAATTTTGACATGGAAGTTCACGGGGGAACCTTGGCTTAGGGAAACCATTTGGGAAATGAGGCATGCCAAGACAAACATACTATCCCTCCCAACTTGAGATTTTCCCTTGAAAACTCGTTTTCCACCCAAATTCGCATTGGTAAGTTTTGGGAAATCCATCATCGGGGCAAGAATTCTCAAATTTTGACCTGGAAGCTCACGGGGGCACCTTGGCTTAGGGAAACCATTTGGGCAATGAGGCATGCCATGACAAACCACCTTTACCTTCCAACTTGATATTTTTCCTTGAAAACTAATTTTACACCCAAATTCGCATGTTAGCCTTGGGAAATCCATCATCGGGGCAAGAATTCTCAAATTTTGACATGGGAGCTCATGGGGGCACATTGGCACGGGGAATCCATTTGGGAAACGAGGCATTCCCTGGAAAATAAAGTTTCCCTTCCAACTTTAGAATTTCTCTTGAAAACTCATTTTACACCCAAATTTGCATTGGTTAGCCTTGAGAAATCCATCATCGGGGCTAGAATTCTCATATTTTGAAATAGGATCTAATTCAGGCATCTTGGCATAGGGAAACCATTTGGGTAACGAGGCATGCCATGGCAAACAAAATTTCCTTTCCAACTTGAGATTTCCCTTGAAAACTCATTTTCCATCTAAATTTGCATAGGTTAGCCTTGGGAAATCCATCCTCGGGGAAAGAACTCTCAAATTTTTACATCGGAGCTCATGGGGCCACCTGGGCATAGGTAAACCATTAGGGCAACGACGCAGCCCTTGGAAAACCAAGTTTCCCTTCCAACTTGAGATTTTTTTTTTTGAAAACTCATTTTCTATTTAAATTTGCATAGTTTAGCCTTGGGATTTCTATCCTCGGGGCAAGAATTCTCTAATTTTGACATGGGAGTTCACGGGGGAACCTTGTCTTAGGGAAACCAATTGGGAAATGAGGCATGCGAAGAGAAACATACTATCCCTTCCAACTTCAGATTTTCCATTGAAAACTAATTTTCCACCCAAATTCGCATTGGTTAGCCTTGGGAAAACCATCATCGGGGCAAGAAATCTCAAATTTTAACAAGGGAGCTCACGGGGGCACCTTGGCTTAGGTAAACCATTTGGGCCATTAGGCAAGCCATGACAAACCAACTCTCCCTTCCAACTTGAGATTTTCCTTTCAAAACTCATTTATACCCAAATTTGCACAGGTTAGCCTTTAGAAATCCATCATCGGGGAAAGAATTCTCATATTTTGACATGGGAGCTCACGGGGGCACATTGGCAAGGGGAATCCAATTGAACAACGAGGCATGAGATGGCAAACAAAGTTTCCCTTCCAACTTTGGAATTTCTCTTGATAACTCATTTTCCACCTAAATTCGCATAGGTTAGCCTTGGGAAATCCATCCTCGAGGCAAGAATTCTCAAATTTTGACATAGGAGCTAATGGAGGCACCTTGGCATAAGGAAACGATTTGGGTAACGAGGCATGCCATGGCAAAAAAAGTTTCCTTTCCAACTTGAGATTTTCCCTTGAAAACTCATTTTCCACTCAAATTTGCATAGGTTTCTTGGGAAATCCATCATCGAGGAAAGAATTCTCAAATTTTTACATTGGGAAGCCATTTGGGCAACGTGGCATGATATGGCAAACCAAATTTACTTCAAACTTGGGATTTTCCCTTAAAAACTCATTTTCCACCCAAATTTGCATAGGTTAGCCTTGGGAAATCCGTCATCGGGGCAATAATTCACAAATTTTGATATGGGAGATCACGGGGGCACCTTAGCATAAGGAAACATGGAATTCCATGGCAAACCAAGTGTCCCTTCAATCTTGATATTTTCCCTTGAAAACTCATTTTCCATCTAAATTTGCATAGGTTAGCCTGGGGAAATCTATCCTCGGGGAAAGAATTCTCAAATTTTGACATGGGAGTTCACGGGGGAACCTTGGCTTAGGGAAACCATTTGAAAAATGAGGCATGCAAAGACAAACATACTATCCATTCCAACTTGAGATTTTCCCTTGAAAACTCACTTTCTTCCCAAATTCGCATTGGTTAGCTTTGGGAAATCCATCATCAAGGCAAGAATTCTCCAATTTTGACATGGGAGCTCACGGGGGCACCTTGGCTTTGGGAAACCATTTGGTAAATGAGGCATGCCAAGACAAATCAACTATCCTTTACAACTTGACATTTTCCCTTGTAAACTCATTTTCCACCCAAATTCGCATAGGTTAGCCTTGGGAAACCTATCGTCGAGCCAAGAATTCTCAAATTTTAACATGGGAGCTAATGGAGGCACCTTGGCATAGGGAAACCATTTGGGTAACGAGGCATTCCATGGCAAACTAAGTTTCCTTTCCAACTTGAGATTTTCCCTTGAAAACTCATTTTCCACCCAAACTAAGTCTCCCTTCCAACTTGATATTTTCCCTTGAAAACTCATTTTCCATCTAAATTTGCATAGGTTAGCCTTGGGAAATCTATCCTCGGGGCAAGAATTCTGATATTTTGACATTGGAGTTCACGGGGGAACTTTGGCTTAGAGAAACAATTTGGGAAATGAGGCATGCCAAGACAAATATACTATCCCTTCCAACTAAATATTTTCCCTTGAAAACTCATTTTCCACCCACATTCGCATTGGTTTGCCTTGGAAAATCCATCATCGGGGCAAAAATTCTCAAATTTTTACATGGGAGCTCACGGGGGCACATTGGCACGGGGAATCCATTTGGGCAACGAGGCATGCCATGGCAAACAAAGTTACCCTTCCAACTTTAGAATTTCTCTTGAAAACTCATTTTCCACCCAAATTCGCATAGTTTAGCCTTGGGAAATTTATCCTCGATGCAAGAATTCTCAAATTTTGACATAGGAGTTCACGGGGGCACCTTGGCTTTGGGAAACCATTTGGCAAATGAGGCATGCCAAGACAAACCAACTATCCTTTCCAACTTGAGATTTTTCCTTGAAAACTCATTTTCCACCCAAATTCGCTTAGAATAGCCTTAGGAAATCCATTCTCGAGACAAGAATTCTCAAATTTTGACATGGGAGGTAATGGAGGCACCTTGGCATTGGGAAACCATTTGGGTAACGAGGCATTCCATGGAAAACCAAGTTTCCTTTCCAACTTGAGATTTTCCCTTGAAAACTCATTTTCCACCCAAATTTGCATGGGTTAGCCTTGGGAAATCCATCCTCGGGGAAAAATTCTCAAATTTTTACGTTGGAGCTCATGGGGGCACCAGGGCAAAGGGAAACCATTTGGGCAACGAGGCATCCCATGGAAAACCAAGTTTCCTTCCAACTTGAGATCTTCCCTTGAAAACTCATTTTCCACCCAAATTTGCATAGGTTAGCCTTGGGAAATCTATCATCGGGCAAGAATTCTCAAATTTTGACATGGGAGTTCACTGGGGAATCTTGGCTTAGGGAAACCATCTGGGAAATGAGGCTTGCCAAGACAAACATATTATCCCTTCTAACTTGAGATTTTCCCTTAAAAACTCATTTTCACCCAAATTCGCATTTGTTAGATCAAGTTTTGATCTAGTAGTACAACTCTATGTTTTGATGATTACAAGTTAACCTTTTGATATGAACAATTGTGGTACTCTAACGTGTTTTTCTGAGTGTGCTATTTACAGGCTCTGACCTCAACTCAATCTCATACAAATCAGAAGCACTGTGCATAAAGAGTGACCCAAGCAACGCTTTCGCATTGACCATGTTCAATATGAACAGTGGAAAAGCTTCAGAAGTTCTGAAGCTACACAAACTCTGATGTGGACTCAGTCACTAGAAGCTCTGAAGATCCAGATGTTCTGACAACCAAGAAACACTGAAGGTTCAGATGTTCTGATGGTGTAGAAGACTTTGAAGATACAGAAGCTGAATAGTGGAAACTCTGAAGTCCAGAAGCAAGAAACTCTGAAGACCATGTACTTCCTTCTGAGTTCAGAATCAGAAGATACATAGGTCAGAGGATCTGTGCTTTCCCTCTGACTCTGATCAACCGGCTTCACAAGTTCCAACATGAAGCATTCCCCTGATCAGAAGTCTCCTAGGTTTAAAGGTCAAGTCATTATCCAAGTACAAAAGCAACTGTACCATCCTGACGACCTACCTAACGTTCTCAGCCACAGCAGAAGCTGGAATTTCCAGAACTGCCCTCCAACGGTAGCATTCCCATGCAGCGTTCAAACCCTAATCCTTGGAGTATAAATAGAGGCTGAAGTTTGAAGAATGCGGTTGGAAGAATCTACACAAGCACAAGCTATATTCAAAAACCTTCAAGCATTCTTTCATCTGAAATTCATTGTGTTTACTATTAGCTTTTTAGAAGCAAATCTCTTGTAAACATTTCTTTGATAAACTGCCCTCCAACGGTAGCATTTCCATGCAGCGTTCAAACCCTAATCCTTGGAGTATATAAAGAGGCTGAAGACTGAAAGAAATGGTTAGAAGCATTCACATACGCAAGACATATTCAAAATCTTCTAAGTTTTCTTTCATCTGAAATTCATTGAGTTTACTATTAGCTTTTTAGAAGCAAATCTCTTGTAAACAATTCTTTGATAAACAGTTTGTTTAGTTCCTTTAGGAGATCAAGGTTGATCGGATCCTAGAGAAGACTAAGAGAGTGAATCTTAGTGTGATCTAAGTCAGTGTAATTGTTAGTCACTTGTAGGTTTCAAGTGCAGTTGTAACTCTTACCTGATTAGTGGATTGCCTTCATTCTAAGAAGGAAGAAATCACCTTAACGGGTGGACTGGAGTAGCTTGAGTGATTTATCAAGTGAACCAGGATAAAATCCTTGTGTGCTTTTCTATCCCTCATCTTTAGAACTTAGTTCTCGAAAAGATTTGTTAAAATCTTTAAGGTGGAAGTTTTTATATTGAAAACGTTATTCAAACCCCCCCCCCTTTCTACCGTTTTTCATACCTTCAATTGGTATCAGAGCGCAAGTTCTGATTACCAAACCTAACAGTGTTCAGTGATCCGGGCCGGTGTGAAAAACAATGGCTACCACCAGTGAAACACAGAAAGATGGATACAACGCAAAGCCTCCCATGTTCGACGGTCAAAGGTTCGAGTATTGGAAAGATAGACTCGAAAGTTTCTTTCTGGGTTTTGATGCAGATCTCTGGGATATTATTGTGGATGACTATGAGCGTCCAGTCGATGCAGATGGCAAGAAGATCCCAAGGTCAGAGATGACTGCAGATCAAAAGAAGCTGTACTCACAACATCACAAAGCAAGAGCAATTCTTCTAAGTGTTATTTCTTAGGAAGAGTACCAGAAGATTACAGATCGTGAGTATGCAAAAGGAATTTTTGAATCTCTGAAGATGTCTCATGAAGGAAACAAGAAAGTCAAAGAATCAAAGGCATTGTCCTTGATCCAAAAATATGAATCCTTCATCATGGAGCCAAATGAGTCCATTGAAGAAATGTTTTCCAGATTTCAACTGCTTGTAGCTGGAATACGACCTCTCAACAAGAGCTACACGACAAAAGATCACGTCATAAGGATTCTTAAGTGTCTTCCTGAAAGCTGGATGCCCTTGGTAACTTCAATAGAGCTCACAAGAGATGTTGAGCGTATGAGTTTAGAAGAACTCATCAGCATACTGAAATGCCATGAGCTGAAGCGCTCTGAGATGCAAGATCTGAGGAAAAAGTCTATAGCCTTAAAATCCAAATCTGAGAAGGCTAAAGCTGAAAAGTCAAAAGCTCTCCAAGCTGAAGCAGAAGAATCTGAAGAAGCATCAGAAGATTCTGATGAAGATGAGCTGACTCTGATCTCCAAGAGACTCAACCGCATCTGGAAGCACAAGCAGAGCAAGTACAGAGGCTCTGGAAAGGCCAAAGGAAAGTATGAGTCCTCAGGTCAGAAGAAGTCTTCAATCAAGGAAGTCACATGTTTTGAGTGCAACGAATCAGGGCACTACAAAAGTGATTGTCCAAAGTTGAAGAAGGACAAGAAGCCAAAGAAGAATTTCAAGACGAAGAAGAGTCTGATGGTGACATTTGATGAATCAGAGTCAGAGGATGTTGACTCTGATGGTGAAGTCCAAGGACTCATGGCTATTGTCAAAGACAAAGGAGCAGAGTTAAAGGAGGCTGTTGACTCTGAGTCAGAATCAGAAGGAGATCCCAATTCAGACGATGAAAATGAGGTATTCGCTTCTTTCTCTACCTCTGAACTGAAACATGCCTTGTCTGATATTATGGATAAGTACAACTCCTTACTGTCTAAGCATAAAAAGTTGAAAAAGGACTTATCTGCTTTTTCAAAGACTCCTTCTGAACATGAGTAAATTATTTCTGATTTGAAAAATGATAATCATGCTTTGATCAATTCTAACTCTGTGCTTAAGAACCAGATTGCTAAGTTAGAAGAAATAGTTGCTTGTGATGCCTCTGATTGTAGAAATGAATCTAAGTATGAAAAGTCTTTTCAAAGATTCCTGGCTAAAAGCGTAGATAGATGCTTAATGGCCTCAATGATCTATGGCGTAAGCAGAAATGGAATGCATGGCATTGGCTATTCTAAACCAATTAGAAATAAGCCTTTTGTGCCTAAAGCTAAATCTTTGTATGAATGCTTTGTTCCCTCTGGTACCATATTGCCTGATCCTCTACCTGCTAAAGTTGCTAAAACCCCTCTTAAAAAGGGATCTTTCTCCATGTCTAAATATCATGCAAAAATTCCTTTACATTATCATGTTGAGACCCCCAAGGTGATCAGAACCTCTGGGGTAACTAACAAGAAAGGACCCAGAAAGTGGGTACCTAAGGACAAGATTATCTATGTTGCAGATATCCTTGATAGCTCCACTGAAACACCAGTCATGGTATCTAGACAGTGGATGCTCGCGTCACATGACGGGCGAAAGGCGTATGTTCCAAGAGCTAAAACTTAAGCCTGGAGGCGAAGTTGGCTTTGGAGGAAATGAAAAGGGTAAAATTGTTGGTACTGGAACTATTTGTGTAGATAGTAGTCCATGCATTGATAATGTGTTATTGGTAGACGGCTTAACTCATAACTTATTGTCTATAAGTCAATTAGCTGACAAGGGTTATGATGTTATTTTCAATCAAAAGTCCTGCCGGGCTGTAAGTCAGATCGATGGCTCTGTTCTTTTTAACAGCAAGAGGAAGAACAACATTTATAAGATTAGATTATCTGAGTTGGAGGCTCAGAATGTGAAGTGCCTTCTTTCTATTAATGAAGAGCAGTGGGTATGGCATAGACGGTTAGGGCATGCCAGTATGAGAAAGATTTCTCAGCTGAGCAAGCTAAACCTTGTCAGGGGCTTACCCAATCTGAAGTTCGCTTCAGACGCTCTTTGTGAAGCATGTCAGAAAAGCAAATTCACTAAAGTCCCTTTCAAGGCAAAGAATGTTGTCTCAACCTCAAGGCCGTTGGAACTTCTGCATATCGACCTTTTTGGACCAATGAAAACTGAGTCTATAGGTGGCAAGAGATATGGGATGGTCATCGTTGACGACTATAGCCGCTGGACATGGGTAAAGTTTCTAAACCGTAAGGATGAGTCTCATGCTGTGTTCTCTACCTTCATTGCCCAAGTGCAAAACGAGGAAGAACAGAACTCTTCAGGAGATGGCTAGAACCATGCTCCAAGAAACTGGCATGGCTAAGCACTTTTGGGCAGAGGCAGTAAATACAGCATGTTACATTCAGAACAGAATCTCTGTGAGACCAATTCTGAATAAGACTCCCTATGAATTGTGGAAGAACATAAAACCCAACATTTCCTATTTTCATCCTTTTGGTTGTGTTTGCTATGTTCTTAATACTAAGGATAGATTGCATAAATTTGACGCTAAATCTTCTAAATGTCTATTACTTGGTTATTCTGAAAGATCTAAAGGTTTTATATTTATAATACTGATGCTAAGACTATTGAAGAGTCTATCCATGTTAGATTTGACGATAAGCTTGACTCTGACCAGTCAAAGCTAGTTGAGAAGTTTGCAGATATGAGCATAAATGTCTCTGACAAAGGCAAAGCTCCAGAGGAAGCTGAGCCAGAGGAAGATGAACCAGAAGAAGAAGCTGGTCCCTCTGATTCACAAACTCTGAAGAAGAGCAGAATCACTGCAGCTCATCCTAAGGAATTGATTCTGGGCAACAAAGATGAACCAGTCAGAACCAGATCAGCCTTCAGACCCTCTGAAGAGACCTTGCTTAGTTTGAAAGGATTGGTGTCCTTAATTGAACCCAAGTCCATAGATGAAGCTCTTTAGGACAAGGATTGGATTCTGGCCATGGAAGAAGAACTGAATCAATTCTCCAAGAACGATGTTTGGAGCTTAGTGAAGAAGCCTTAGAGTGTCCATGTAATTGGAACAAAATGGGTGTTCAGAAACAAGCTGAATGAGAAAGGAGATGTAGTCAGAAACAAGGCGAGGCTAGTTGCTCAAGGTTACAGCCAGCAGGAAGGAATAGACTACACTGAAACATTTGCTCCAGTAGCAAGACTAGAAGCAATCAGACTGTTGATCTCTTTCTCAGTAAATCACAACATAGTTCTTCATCAGATGGATGTGAAAAGTGCCTTCCTAAATGGTTACATTTCAGAGGAAGTTTACGTTCATCAACCCCCAGGTTTTGAAGATGAGAAGAAGCCAGACCATGTGTTCAAGTTGAAAAATTCACTCTATGGTCTGAAGCAAGCTCCCAGAGCATGGTATGAGAGACTCAGCTCATTCCTTCTGGAAAATGAGTTTGCAAGGGAATTTTCTGAGATGATGCAGGCTGAATTTGAGATGAGTATGATGGGAGAATTAAAGTACTTTCTGGGAATACAAGTTGATCAAACACCAGAAGGAACATACATCCATCAGAGCAAGTACACTAAAGAACTTCTGAAGAAGTTCAATATGCTGGAATCTACAGTGGCCAAGACTCCAATGCATCCTACATGCATTCTGGAGAAAGAAGATGCAAGTGGTAAAGTTTGTCAGAAGCTTAATCGTGGTATGAAAGGTTCACTTCTATATTTAACTGCATCTAGGCCAGATATATTATTTAGTGTTCATTTATGTGCTCGTTTCCAATCAGATCCAAGGGAAACCCACTTAACTGCTGTTAAGAGGATCCTAAGGTATCTGAAAGGCACCACTAACCTTGGCTTGATGTATAAGAAAACATCAGAGTATAAGCTTTCAGGTTATTGTGATGCTGATTATGCTGGAGATAGAACAGAGAGAAAAAGTACTTCTGGAAATTGTCAATTTCTGGGAAGTAATCTAGTCTCATGGGCAAGCAAGAGACAATCAACCATTGCACTATCCACTGCAGAGGCAGAATATATCTCAGCAGCAATATGCAGCACCCAGATGCTCTGGATGAAACATCAGCTGGAGGATTATCAAATCCTTGAGAGCAATATCCCAATCTACTGTGATAACACTGCTGCAATATCATTGAGTAAGAATCCTATCTTACATTCAAGGGCAAAGCACATTGAGGTAAAATATCACTTTATTAGAGATTATGTACAAAAGGGCGTACTTCTTCTGAAGTTTGTTGATACTGACCATCAATGGGCAGATATCTTTACAAAGCCCTTAGCAGAGGATAGATTTAATTTTATTCTGAAAAATCTGAACATGGACTTTTGTCCAGAGTGAAGATGGATCAGAACCTCTGACTATGACACTTCTTGATCAGAAGATGTCTAGTCCAGAAGGTAACTCAATCAGAGTGTAAGTACCCATTGGTGCTGACTCTGAAGCTGAGACAGTAACACATGTGTCAGTACTTCTGATGCATAGTTCCTTGTGCCTGTGTGACAGTCTGTCATGATTCGTGTAGATGTGCTTCTCTCTTGTGTGTGATACGTGTATTTACTGTTACTATCATGTCTTTAATTTTTAACCGTTGATCTTAAAATGCTTTTTGAATCAACAACGGTTACTTGATAAAACCCACTACACACACACGATCTCCTACACTTTCGGTTTTTACTCTCTCTCTTCTGTATTTTCAAAACCGCTTACCCTCGATCTCTCTCTCGCACTCTATACATCCTAAACCTTCATCTTCTACCCAAAACCTTCAACCTCTTCAACAATGGTGAGACGAACCAGAAACGAAGCCGCTGAAGCAACAAGGTTCCCTCACATGGTAGTTGGTCAAGCTACAAGCCAATTGGGTCCTGAAGCTCCTGTTCAAGATCAAGCTCAAGAGCAAGTTATTACGATTGCAGAACGGGGCTGTGTCGTTCATTGTGTGTATGCTCCTGAGGAACTTCAAGTACTGGCAGAATGGAGATTTGATCTCGACAATCTGGCTACAAATAGGTATGATATTCATCCTGAAGTTCAAGCTCCAGGTTGGGAAAACTACTTCAACAGGCTTCGAGGACTGGTGTATGACAAATTGATTAAGGAATTCTGGAAGCACGCCGACTGCGATGACACTCAGGTGGTATCTCACATTCTTGGAAGGAAGATCATCATTACTGAGAAGTCCTTCGTGAATCTGCTGGGTCCAGAAACTGCTCGTGGGTATCGATTCCAATTCACTGAATCGAAGCTGAAACCCCAAACGAAGGAGGAGACCAACAAGGCCCTGTACACCAACTACAAACCGGGCAAGACTAATTACAAAGTGATGGATCTTCATCCCAAGCTCAGAATCTGGCACAAGATTCTGCTGAACTGCATCAACCAGAGGCCAAAAGGCAGTTCCCCAGATTACATCAATTTCTGCCAGAAGGCAATGCTAGTTTTCATCCAAGACAAGAGGAAACTCTGCCTCCCTTTCTTCTTGTTCTCTTACCTGAAGGAATGTATCCAGAAGTCAAGGACTACTGCCTCCATCAAGTCCGCAATAAAGTATATCCCTTTTGGGAGATTGCTGTCTGATCTCTTCATTGAGAGTGGCCTTATTCAAGATCTGGTCAATGCTGGATGTGTAGAGGATCTGACCACCATTGTCAGTGATGTCTTCACTGCAAATTCTCTGAAGAAGATGGGTCTAGTCAAAATGAAGATTGCTCCTACCCATGAAGACACATCTTCTGAAATCAGAAGAAGAAGAGTCCCTTTGAATGACTTTCCCTTGTGGACCCAGGCAGACAATCCTGAAGCTATCAGATGTTTCGTTGATGATCTGAGGAGTCAAGGCTTGGAGATTGATGTTGATGAATTCTACAGAATGCTGCCTCCTGCACCAGAGTTTGATCCTCCTCTCACGAAGAAGGTTCAGAGGAAGATGATCTTAGAAGAATCCTCTGAGGAATCTGATGGTTCTCAGAAGAAGAAGAAGAAGGCTGACCAACTTAAGAGGAAACATGATGAAACCATCAAGCCTGATGCCGGTGGTGATGGTAATGTTGCAGCTAGTCCTTCTCCTCCCAAGAAGAAGAAGAAACAAGTAAGACTTGTGGTGAGGCCTACAAGTGTGGAACCTGCTGCTCAAGTGATCAGAAGAACTGAGACTCCTGTCAGAGTGACTCGATCTTCAATGCGTGCATCAAGTAAGTCTGCTACTGCTTCTGATTCTGATTTAGATACATTTGATGCACTCCCTATTTCTGCTCTACTGAAACATTCCTCCAACCCACTCACTCCTATCCCAGAGTCTCAACCAGCCACACAAACCACCTCTCCACCACATTCCCCAAGGTCTTCATTTTTCCAACCTTCTCCAAATGAAGCACCTCTTTGGAATATGCTTCAGAACCAACCCACCGGACCCTCCGAATCAACCTCACCTATTACCATTCAGTATAACCCATTAAATTCTGAACCCATCATTCCTGAACAACCAGAAACCAACCAACCAGAACAGGTTGTCAGAACTACTGATACAGACTCTTCCACAGCCTATACACCTGTATCATTCCCCATAAATGTTGCTGATTCTTCTCCTTCCAACAACTCTGAATCCATTAGAAAATTCATGGAAGTCAGAAAAGAAAAAGTGTCTAGCCTAGAAGAGTATTACCTCACTTGTCCAAGCCCTAGGAGATATCCTGGACCTAGACCTGAACATCTAGTTGACCCAGATGAACCTATCTTGGCCAATCCCCTACATGAGGCAGACCCTTTAGCTCAACAAGCTCAACCTAACCCTATACAACAAGAGCTAGTTCAACCAAACCCAGAACAATCTGTGTCTAACCACTCTTCGGTTAGATCACCCAATCCTCTGGTTGAAACTTCTGAACCACACCTTGGAGCCTCTGAACCTTATGTCCAAACCTGTGACATTGGCTCTCCCCAAGGTGTCTCTGAAGCTCATAGCAGCAATCACCCAACCTCTCCAGAACAACACCTCTCCATAGTTCCCTACACTCACCTCAGACCCACCTCTCTCTCTGAGTGCATCAATGTGTTTAATCAGGAAGCTTCTTTGATGCTACGCAACGTGCAAGGTCACACTGACCTAAGTGAGAATCCTGACTCTGTTGCTGAGGAATGGGATAATCTGAGTACTTGGTTAGTTGCTCAGGTTCCGGCTATGATGAGTCATCTCATTGCTGAAAGGGATCAGAGGATAGCTGCTGCTAAGCAGAGGTTTGCCAGAAGAGTGACTCTTCATGAACAACAACAGAGACACAAGCTTCTTGAAGCTATTGCAGAGGCCAGAAGAAAGAAAGAACAAGCAGAGGAAGCTGCACGTCAAGCAGCAGCTCAAGCTGAACAAGCTCGGTTAGAGGCAGAAAAATGTCAAGCTGAAGCTGAAGCACATAGATGCCAAGCCCTTGCCCCAGTGGTTTTTACTTGTAACACCCCGATTTCGGTGGCGTCACTTTAGTAACCAAAATAAACTTAATGCGGAAAAACGTAAATATTTTTTGTTTTTCGATAATAACTGAGACAAGACTGAAATAAATAAAACCCAAATGCGAAAGGCAACAGAACTAATATACAATATATATAACATCCCCCGCTGTAAGTAGCGACCTCGTCACGAGTAACCTCCAGTGACGGAAAGTAGAAAAGTGTAACGCCTGTAGGCAAAAAGTAATATCCCAAAATGTTAGGTCAAGTGTCAGCAACACAAGCCCTCAAAAATAAGAATAAGTCAGAGCTAGGACACTAACACCCAACCTTAGTAGACTCTAAACACCCATCCCTAAACTTCCATCGTCGACCCTCATCTGGTCATGCATTCCGTCCGGGTCCACGTCGAAGGCTCAGTAGTAGTCATTTCGCTCCGGGTCTTTCTCGTACGACGAAGCACCACGAAACAATCCGTCAACGACATCTGACAAAAAGGGCATACATAGCCCCCCAAACACAGGTAGCACGTGCAAGGGTCAACTTACGGAATATAGTATAGAGAATACAAGACAACAGGTAAAGTATAAGGGGTATATATATATGTTGTCTATATACATATAAGTTCTGCATTGTCTACCCTAAGGTTTAAACATAGCATGTTATCAAATCTCTAGTACAATTCAATCATCAAAGCACGTAACGATATTTATCAACATCCACACATCAAAACACATAACGATGTTTATCCACCTCAACTCATCCAAATCCCAACGAATTTAATTAGAGTGCATGATATGTCAATGCAACGTCAATCTCGACGATTTCGGAAGAAGTAGGCTGGGCACGATCGAGTCGGTCCTAACACTAGCATTGTGTAGACCATAACCCTCGAGTGTCACTTACAACCTTGACATAGCCTGATCAGTCCTAACCCTGCGGGTCGACTTTTCCCTCCGCTATGCCCGACAATCAACAGGTCGATCCTAACCTCACGGTCGATCATATCCCCCGTCGATGTCCGAATTACCCGAAGGCATAAACTGTACCCGAAGGCATAAAATGTACCCGAAGGCATATAGATATACTGTACCCGAAGGCATATAGATATACTGTACCCGAAGGTATATACTGTACCCGAAGGCATATAGATATACTGTACCCGAAGGTATATACTGTACCCGAAGGCATATAGATATACTGTACCCGAAGGTATATACTGTACCCGAAGGTATATAGATATACTGTACCCGAAGGTATATACTGTACTCGAAGGCATATAGATATACTGTACCCGAAGGTATATACTGTACCCGAAGGTATATAGATATACTGTACCCGAAGGTATATACTGTACCTGAAGGCATATAGATATACTGTACCCGAAGGTATATACTGTACCCGAAGGCATAAACTGTATCTCATGATGATCTCCAAATCATCCGACTCATCTCCATCCGATGGTCAAAACTGCTCAACGAGCAAGAGTATCAACATACTCGGAAACTATCAATTTCCCGGACTTATCCCCCGGATAGCCCAACAACTCAGCTGCTACAACAGCACAAGAGTATCGACATACTCAAAACTTATCGATCTCCTCAACACTTGGATCCGACGACACTTCTCGTTTTCCAAAACTAAGATTTGCATCCACAGCTTCCTTTCGAGTTTATTATCTTTATTAGAAGATTTAGAGGTTGTTTAATGTCTTATGAGTTTTTCATCACGAAATAATATCCTTTTAATCTTATGGCAAACCCTATAAGTTCTCGGGATCTCCAAATCCCAAATGACTCCAGAAAATGTCTCGATCCATCATAACCATAACAAGGCCCGAATCTCATTCGTCCTATCAAACTTTCTCAAAACTCTCAAAATAAAATCGGCATGACCTGCCCGCTATTCTCACTACTCAGAATCACAGATATGAGTACAAGACATAGTTTAAATCATCACCGTCATCAAACATGTCATATACAATACATCTCAGAATAAACACGTAGCACTTAGCATATAAATCATGCACCACACATCCTAGATTACCCACATAGCACATAACATGTAAGTCAATCTCAAAAACATAATAGTAGATGCATCATCCACATTGTCAGCCGAAGCCTCAGAAAACATTTTCCCAATCATACACAAACAAGTGCATAAACAGTAAATCAATGTCGAAAGCATCGACACCTAAAGCATTAGCTAGAAGGGTAAGTTGCCCTTACCTATAGTTATTCCAGCGTTCTCCTCAAACGTTCCTTCACAATGAGCTCCTTGATCTTTAGGAAATTCTTCAAAAGAACCTTTAGAGTAAAACCACAGAATTCCATCAAGGACTATCAGAAACTCAGTAATCAAAACTCACTAAGGTTACACGAAGTAGTATATACTCCGAGGTACGATAATCTAGCGCAAAAGGACAAGTTTTCGAAAAATGAATTTTCCTCCTCCTCCCCTAAAGGGCTCGGCCACTTTTGGTAATTGTGGGGCTCGATTTTTCTTCGATCAAACTTGGTTCCTATGCTTTTATTAGCCGTAACTAAGGGTATTCTGAACTCGGAAAAAATATCGGATCAAAAACTGTCGCAGGGGTATTTTGGTCATGATTTTTAACTTAGAATTTCAAAACTGAAATCCCAAAAAGCAAATTTGACAGGGACGTCACCAACGACGTTTATGACAACTAATCCTACTAGCACTAAGCTAAGGCGATAGTTTTCAGCCCAAAGGTTGAAGCTTTACCCCAATAATGGGTATTTGAGGCTAAAATTGATTCCGGCGGAATTTCGGCAACATAACGGAAAAACTAATCCGACAGAAGTGATCTTGGGCACGTAGGGAAGGTGTTTAGAATCAAAAATGAAATATTCAGGATAGTTTTGCAAAAACCTCAAAACTATCAGCTCAGAAAAGTCTACAAAAAAGCTATGGAAAAAGCGATCAGAGGTAAGGATTAGCGACTATACCTCGAAACCTTGAAGTAGCAACTGATTAATCGACGATCAAGCAAGTAATGAAGAAAAGCTCTTCTTCCTCTTCCTTCTATGGAGCTCGCGGCCTTGGAGAGAAAATGGAGGAGTTTTTGTAATTTTTCTCACCTTTCTTGCTATATATAGAGGTTGGCAAAACGCGGTAAAATGAAAGTTTCGCGAATCTGATTTTTCCGGCGTCATTCTCCATGAATTTTAAGATATGTTTTGGCAAAAGAATTCCAAAACTAAAAAGAGGTTTCCTTGTATTTTTGACGACTAATGCAAAGTCGGTGTAAAACTATTTTACCCGATAAGTTGCTTTTTGCATCGAATGTCGGAATGGAAAACTTCCTTCTGAAGAAAGATTGAAATCATCAAGATAAATGGGTGTACGCGTGTAGAATCTTCATTTGATGCTCTGAATAGAAAAAGTCTTCATTGTCGGGTGATTCTAGGGTTTTGAAATACCAGGGTTTCGGTTTCGGCAAACTTCCGATGATTGGAATCGGACGTTCGTAGATCCTAGAGTTTCGCCTTGAAACGATTGTGATATATGGAAAAAGAGAAGTTCTAACATTTCTCTGAAGATTTTTGGACCAAAATCCTACAGTGTTCGAAGGGTGGAACATAGTTTGATTTCCTAAGGTTCTTGTCCTAGGTTTTTAAAGCGAATATCGATCGTGCTATAACTTTTACCGACTTTGGTACAATCCTTAAACTTTTCCTGAACCTTCTCCCTCATAAATATATTTCATTTAAATAAACTTTTGTTCAGGTTTCCCTTCACATTACATCAACCCTAATCGTAAATGAAAATCTCTTCCACTTATTCTAAACTTAAAAACTTGGGCCTTACATTACTACCCTCCAAAAAGAAAGTTTCGTCCTCGAAACTTAGGGTTCAGTAAAAGCTCCGGATATTATTCCTTGATCTTCTCCTTAGTCACCAATCCAATTAATACTCGACTTGAGTCTTAATACCTCGTGCATGACCAGACTCATCCCCTTAATCATAAATTCATCAACCACTCATAAGCTAATCACCCTCTTACTATCTAACAATCCATTATTGTCGTCTTCGTCCTCAAAACCTTCCTCACTCAAACCAATTTAAACTCATTGAAATCCCTAACACTTCGCATAAATGGAGGTTTATTCTCTAAAAGATCCAATCATAACTATACCTCAAGTATTCATCTTGATACGAACACTTCCCTTTCTGTAATTTGATCATCCTCCAATCATCCCAATACTTAGTCTCTCGATCAAAACTTGACAAGACTTCATGTCTCACGCGTTCGTGATCAAATCGATTGATCTAAAATCTAAGCCCTCACTAAGTTTGGACCTCTAATATCCTTTAATTCTTCAATACTCCTTAAATGAATATCCATTTCTTAAAACTATAACTCCTTCGCAAGAAAACTAATACTTAACGCGAACTTTTACTTCCAAACTCGACTAATCTTCGATCCAGTTCAAATTCATCTTACACATCCTTCTATCAAAGTCCATCGCCAGTTGTAATTCCGAATATCACCCCCTCAATATTAAGTTGATCAGGCCTAATACATCGAAGGTGGAAATCTAGAAAAACCTACTGGAACAGTCAATGAGTTCCTATCATCCAATAGTCACAAATATCCTGACATCACATCCTCAACGATTCCGCTACGGAACTACACGCCCTCGACATCATACGTATACTATCCATAAGAAATCTCTATGAGATTCATTCTTCAGCTTCTAGCTCCCTTTTAAACGCATCGGAAGAAGACTACTTTCTAGGCTTAGCGTGTCATTCTAAACCTCGTATAACTTCTATAGCTAAAATACGAGCTACGGTCAAATAAGGTATTAATAGGCGTAATAACTATAAGGTCAAAGCTTAGACAGTATAAGTAAGTTAGGTGTGTTTGCACACGCTACGAGAGTAATGGAATATATTATACTGAAATGAGAAAGAATGGTTAGAAGGTTACCGTCGTTCTTGCGCTCTCCTCTGGCTAACTTCTTCGATCCTCCTCCGTCCATGATATAAACTCTTCCCCTAGTAGTGAGGCGCTTTCCCCTTACAGTGTTAACAGATGGCTCCCTCTTGGGCGCCTTACAATCCACGGCTAGATGTCCCACTCGGTTGCAATTAAAGCATCTTGGTCCAGTCGCTGAGCACTTGTCAGCAAAATGTCCAGTCTTCCCACACCGGAAACATGTCACATCCGTGTTGCCGACTTGATTCCCTGCAGCTCCAGTAGCAAGGGTCATCGGTTTGTACTGTCCTAGGGTATAACTTTCCCCCATAGGGCGCTGATAAGGCTTCTTCATCTGAAACCTTCCTTTTCCAAGATTGTCTTGGGAGCTCGACCTCATCGGTCCCCCAGCTCTTGTTCCATTCATCCTTCTATTTTTCATCAGCTCCACCTCTGTGGCCTTCTCCACCAAAGCTTGAAATCGCATAATCCCCAACGGCCTCACTGAATCTTCGATGTCTGCTCTCAGTCCATTCAGAAACCGCTTACACATGTAGCGTTCATCAACATGGTTGTTGAAAAACTGGAAGTGCTTAGCCAATGATTCCAGCTTGGAAGCATACTTAGGTACGGTCATGCTCCCTTGACAAAGGGTCAGAAATTGTGCCTCCCGCTCGTCTCGAGCGCTAGTTGGAAAGTACTTCTCTAGAAATGCAGCACGGAAAGAGTTCCAGTTCACCTCTTCGTGGTTAGCTCCCATAATTCCTCTGGTACCCTTCCACCAGTACTCAGCATCGCCCAGCAGCAGATAAGTTGCCAGGCCCACCTTAGCCCCTTCAGCAGTCCGCAGTACTTCGAAAATCTTCTCAATTTCTTGGATCCATAGATCCGCATTGTCCGGGTCAGTCCCACCCGTGAACTTGGGTGGATCCTGCCTTCTGAAATCATTCAGTCCCCTGTTCTGGTCCAGGGCTACTTCTCTCTGAAGCCGGTGTAGCTCGCGTGTATCCTCGGTAGCACGCCTATGTGCATTGTCATTCGTCTGTACAGTCATTGCTTGGACCAAAGTGGCCACCATCTCAGCAAGTTGGTTAGAGTTCACCATGTTCTGTTAAGTTAAGCAAACAGTTAGTACTCATCACAAGATAGCATCTAGCAAGACTATACAATATGATTAAGCAATAACTTCAATCAATTCTAAGCGAAAAATCGCTTGCAGACAATCAATTTTTTATTCTTTGCAGAGTCACACAACCTAGCACAGAAGACCTATTCCCCAACAACTCCCGAAAGACTCGACAAGCTCTGATACCACAATGTAACACCCCGATTTCGGTGGCGTCACTTTAGTAACCAAAATAAACTTAATGCGGAAAAACGTAAATATTTTTTGTTTTTCGATAATATCTAAGACAAGACTAAAATAAATAAAACCCAAATGCGAAAGGAAACAGAACTAATATACAATATATATAACATCCCCCGCTGTAAGTAGCGACCTCGTCACGAGTAACCTCCAGTGACGGAAAGTAGAAAAGTGTAACGCCCGTAGGCAAAAAGTACAATCCCAAAATGTTAGGTCAAGTGTCAGCAACACAAGCCCTCAAAAATAAGAATAAGTCAGAGCTAGGACACTAACACCCAACCTTAGTAGACTCTAAACACCCATCCCTAAACTTCCATCGTCGACCCTCATCTGGTCATGCATTCCGTCCGGGTCCACGTCAAAGGCTCAGTAGTAGTCATTGCGCTCCGAGTCTTTCCCGTACGACGAAGCACCACGAAACAATCCGTCAACGGCATCTGACAAAAAGGGCATACATAGCCCCCCAAACACAGGTAGCACGTGCAAGGGTCAACTTACGGAATATAGTATATAGAATACAAGACAACAGGTAAAGTATAAGGGGTATATATATATATGTTGTCTATATACATATAAGTTCTGCATTGTCTACCCTAAGGTTTAAACATAGCATGTTATCAAATCTCTAGTACAATTCAATCATCAAAGCACGTAACGATATTTATCAACATCCACTCATCAAAACACATAACGATGTTTATCCACCTCAACTCATCCAAATCCCAATGAATTTAATTAGAGTGCATGATATGTCAATGCAACGTCAATCTCGACGATTTCGGAAGAAGTAGGCTGGGCACGATCGAGTCGGTCCTAACACTAGCATTGTGTCGACCATAACCCTCGAGTGTCACTTACAACCTTGACATAGCCAGATCAGTCCTAACCCTGCGGGTCGACTTTTCCCTCCGCTATGCCCGACAATCAACAGGTCGATCCTAACCTCACGGTCGATCATATCCCCCGTCGATGTCCGAATTACCCGAAGGCATAAACTGTACCCGAAGGCATAAAATGTACCCGAAGGCATATAGATATACTGTACCCGAAGGTATATACTGTACCCGAAGGCATATAGATATACTGTACCCGAAGGTATATACTGTACCCGAAGGCATATAGATATACTGTACCCGAAGGTATATAGATATACTGTACCCGAAGGTATATACTGTACCCGAAGGCATATAGATATACTGTACCCGAAGGTATATACTGTACCCGAAGGTATATAGATATACTGTACCCGAAGGTATATACAGTACCCGAAGGCATATAGATATACTGTACCCGAAGGTATATATTGTACCCGAAGGCATAAACTGTATCTCATGATGATCTCCAAATCATCCGACTCATATCCATCCGATGGTCAAAACTGTTCAACGAGCAAGAGTATCAACATACTCGGAAACTATCAATTTCCCGGACTTATCCCCCGGATAGCCCAACAACACAGCTGCTACAACAGCACAAGAGTATCGACATACTCAAAACTTATCAATCTCCTCAACACTTGGATCCGACGACACTTCTCGTTTTCCAAAACTAAGATTTGAATCCACAGCTTCCTTTCGAGTTTATTATCTTTATTAGAAGATTTAGAGGTTATTTAATGTCTGATGAGTTTTTCATCACGAAATAATATCCTTTTAATCTTATGGCAAACCCTATAAGTTCTCGGGATCTCCAAATCCCAAATGACTCCAGAGAATGTCTCGATCCATCATAACCATAACAAGGCCCGAATCTCATTCGTCCTGTCAAACTTTCTCAAAACTCTCAAAATAAAATCGGCATGACCTGCCCGCTATTCTCAATACTCAGAATATGAGTACAAGACATAGTTTAAATCATCACCGTCATCAAACATGTCATATAACAATACATCTCAGAATAAACACGTAGCACTTAGCATATAAATCATGCACCACACATCCTAGATTACCCACATAGCACATAACATGTAAGTCAATCTCAAAAACATAATAGTAGATGCATCATCCACATTGTCAGCCGAAGCCTCAGAAAACATTTTCCCAATCATACACAAACAAGTGCATAAACAGTAAATCAATGTCGAAAGCATCGACACCTAAAGCATTAGCTAGGAAGGTAAGTTGCCCTTACCTATAGTTATTCCAGCGTTCTCCTCAAACGTTCCTTCACAATGAGCTCCTTGATCTTCAGGAAATTCTTCAAAAGAACCTTTAGAGTAAAACCACAGAATTCCATCAAGGACTATCAGAAACTCAGTAATCAATACTCACTAAGGTTACACGAAGTAGTATATACTCCAAGGTACGATAATCTAGCGCGAAAGGACAAGTTTTCGAAAAAGGAATTTTCCTCCACCTCCCCTTAAGGGCTCGGCCACTTTTGGTAATTGTGGGGCTCGATTTTTCTTCGATCAAACTTGGTTCCTATGCTTTCATTAGCCGTAACTAAGGGTATTCTGAACTCGGAAAAAATATCGGATCAAAAACTGTCACAGGGGTATTTTGGTCATGATTTTTAACTTAGAATTTCAAAACTGAAATCCCAAAAAGAAAATTTGACAGGGACGTCACCAACGACGTTTATGACAACTAATCCTACTAGCACTAAGCTAAGGCGATAGTTTTCAGCCCAAAGGTTGAAGCTTTACTCCAAAAATGGGTATTTGAGGCTAAAATTGATTCCGGCGGAATTTCGGCGACATAACGGAAAAACTAATCCGACAGAAGTGATCTTGGGCACGTAGGGAAGGTGTTTAGAATCAAAAATGAAATATTCAGGATAGTTTTGCAAAAACCTCAAAACTATCAGCTCAGAAAAGTCTAGAAAAAAGCTATGGAAAAAGCGATCAGAGGTAAGGATTAGCGACTATACCTCGAAACCTTGAAGTAGCAACTGATTAATCGACGATCAAGCAAGTAATGAAGAAAAGCTCTTCTTCCTCTTCCTTCTATGGAGCTCGCGGCCTTGGAGAGAAAATGGAGGAGTTTTTGTAATTTTTCTCACCTTTCTTGCTATATATAGAGGTTGGCAAAACGCGGTAAAATGAAAGTTTCGCGAATCTGATTTTTCCGGCGTCATTCTCCGTGAATGCAAAGTCGGTGTAAAACTATTTTACCCGATAAGTTGCTTTTTGCATCGAATGTCGGAATGGAAAACTTCCTTCTGAAGAAAGATTGAAATCATCAAGATAAATGGGTGTACGCGTGTAGAATCTTCATTTGATGCTCTGAATAGAAAAAGTCTTCATTGTCGGGTGATTCTAGGGTTTTGAAATACCAGGGTTTCGGTTTCGGCAAACTTCCGATGATTGGAATCGGACGTTCGTAGATCCTAGAGTTTCGCCTTGAAACGATTGTGATATATGGAAAAAGAGAAGTTCTAACATTTCTCTGAAGATTTTTGGACCAAAATCCTACAGTGTTCCAAGGGTGGAACATAGTTTGATTTCCTAAGGTTCTTGTCCTAGGTTTTTAAAGCGAATATCGATCGTGCTATAACTTTTACCGACTTTGGTACAATCCTTAAACTTTTCCTGAACCTTCTCCTTCATAAATATATTTCATTTAAATAAACTTTTGTTCAGGTTTCCCTTCACATTACATCAACCCTAATCGTAAATGGAAATCTCTTCCACTTATTCTAAACTTAAAAACTTGGGCCTTACATTACTCCTGTTGCTTCTGCTTCAATTCCTGCTCCTCAAGCTGCTCAGACTGTTCCTTCCAGTTCCACTCAGTCTAGCTCGTCCAGACTCGACACCGTGGAAAAACGTCTTGACACTCATGAGTCTATGCTGATTGAAATGAAGAAAATGATGATGGAACTTCTGCGTCGCAGTGATAAACCTTAGCTTTAGGACCTCCTCGTTTTTCTTGCTTAACTCTGTTTTATTTTAAACTCTGGTTATTTTCCTTTAGCTTCTCTAGTTATTTTTGCTTTGTTTGTTCTGTTTATCTTTGCATACACATATATATATATATTTGTCACACTGTGTTTGCAAAAATTTTCTTTATTCATACTCTGTTTATGTTTACATCATACATTCTTCATTATTTTTTTCTTTCCTAAAGTCTAGAATGGAGGATCTCTCCTCATTCTTCTGCACTCTCGGCGCTACTCTGACCTACTCTTCTCCAGACGATCCAGTGAATACTGGATGTTGTTGAGATTGACGATCTGCTCATCCCTATCCAGAATTTCCTGTGAAGTCTTGAGCTTTCTTTCTATGCCTTCCTTCTCTTCCAGCAGCTTCAGTTCAAGCCGGCTGAGTTCTTCAACTTCCTCCACGAAGGCAAGGAATTCTTCTAAATCATTCCTCAACTCTGGACGCAGGTCCTCTTCCAGCAGTGTCCTTGTTAGCTCTGAAATGGTTTTTGTACCCTCTGGATGCCTTATATTAAGGAACAAGTCCTCCTCAAAAGCCTTCTTTCTGAGCTCTTCTAGTGCAACCATGTATGATGCCATTTTTTTTTCTTGATGGAATTGCTTGAGTTGTGAAGCTTCACCATTTCTCCATCGCTTTATATAGGCTTCACTCTCTCTCTGAAAGTTAATGCTCCTTCAGTTTCTCGAGGTTAAGTCCTTGGTAACTGACCCTCTTCGTTACTCCCTTGGCCGGTGGTAGACGTTCTTCTTCTGCATTAACTCTTCTCTTTAATTCGCCTAACTCTGATTCATGCATCGTTTTAATTTTCTTAAAACTTAGACCTTCTCTAAGGGGGAGTACCTTGTACTTCCAGCTAAGTTTTTTTTACACCCCAAGCTTTTTGCTTATGACAAAAAGGGGGAGTACAACCCAGTTTTTGATGTGTAAGATGTGTTAGTGTGATTTATTTTTCTTTTGGAGAATTTAAGAGTTCCACCTTTATGACCATAGATGTGTCACTGGGCAAATACACGGAATACATTTCACTTCTTCTGAAGTGATTTTAGTTTGACTCTGATACCCAAGACTCTGATACCTTGTCCATTGACTCTGATTACTTATGCGCTCTGATTAATCTATTTTCATCTATGTCATAAGTTTTTCACTCTGAACTCGTATATTATACAGCTCAGAATCTAGACTTTTCTAACGTTTTCATCAAGTATTAGATTCAGGGGGAGCTAAGCTCAGAATCAAGCAGTGACTTGAACTCAGAATGAGCAAGATAAACTATTCACATCAGGATAAGTCTTATTCTATATCTCTAAACTCTGAGTGAATTCAGTTTAATGTTTAAGAATTGTTCATCAAAAATATTAGTTTTGTCATCATCAAAAAGGGGGAGATTGTAAGATCAAGTTTTGATCTAGTAGTACAACTCTATGTTTTGATGATTACAAGTTAACCTTTTGATATGAACAATTGTGGTACTCTAACGTGTTTTTCTGAGTGTGCTATTTACAGGCTCTGACCTCAACTCATTCTCACACAAATCAGAAGCACTGTGCATAAAGAGTGACCCAAGCAACGCTTTCGCATTGACCATGTTCAATATGAACAGTGGAAAAGCTTCAGAAGTTCTGAAGCTACACAAACTCTGATGTGGACTCAGTCACTAGAAGCTCTGAAGATCCAGATGTTCTGACAACCAAGAAACACTGAAGGTTCAGATGTTCTGATGGTGTAGAAGACTCTGAAGATACAGAAGCTGAATAGTGGAAACTCTGAAGTCCAGAAGCAAGAAACTCTGAAGACCATGTACTTCCCTCTGAGTTCAGAATCAGAAGATACATAGGTCAGAGGATCTATGCTTTCCCTCTGACTCTGATCAACCGGCTTCACAAGTTCCAACATGAAGCATTCCCCTGATCAGAAGTCTCCTAGGTTTAAAGGTCAAGTCACTATCCAAGTACAAAAGCAACTGTACCATCCTGACGACCTACCTAACGTTCTCAGCCACAGCAGAAGCTGGAATTTCCAGAACTGCCCTCCAACGGTAGCATTCCCATGCAGCGTTCAAACCCTAATCCTTGGAGTATAAATAGAGGCTGAAGTTTGAAGAATGCGGTTGGAAGAATCTATACAAGCACAAGCTATATTCAAAAACCTTCAAGCATTCTTTCATCTGAAATTCATTGTGTTTACTATTAGCTTTTTAGAAGCAAATCTCTTGTAAACATTTCTTTGGTAAACAGTTGTTTAGTTCCTTTAGGAGATCAAGGTTGATCGGATCCTAGAGAAGACTAAGAGAGTGAATCTTAGTTTGAGCTAAGTCAGTGTAATTGTTAGTCACTTGTAGGTTTCAAGTGCAGTTGTAACTCTTACCTGATTAGTGGATTGCCTTCATTCTAAGAAGGAGGAAATCACCTTAACGGGTGGACTGGAGTAGCTTGAGTGATTTATCAAGTGAACCAGGATAAAATCCTTGTGTGCTTTTCTATCCCTCATCTTTAGCACTTAGTTCTCGAAAAGATTTGTTAAAATCTTTAAGGTGGAAGTTTTTATATTGAAAACGTTATTCAAACACCCCCCCCTTTCTACCGTTTTTCATACCTTCACACCTTGGCTTTGGGAAACCATTTGATAAATGATGCATGCCAAGAAAAACCAACTATCCCTTCCAAATTGAGATTTTCCCTTAAAAACTCATTTTCCACCCAAATTCGCAAAGAATAGCCTTGGGAAATCCATTCTCGAGACAAGAATTCTCAAATTTTGACATGGGAATTAATGGAGGAACCTTGGCATAGGGAAACCATTTGGATAACGAGGCATTCCATGGAAAACCAAGTTTCCTTTCCAACTTGATATTTTCCCTTGAAAACCCATTTTCCACCCAAATTTGCATAGGTTAGCCTTGGGAAATCCATCCTCAGGGAAATAATTCTCAAATTTTTACGTTGGAGCTTATGGGGGAACTTGGGCAAAGGGAAACCATTTGGGCAACGAGGCATGCCATAGAAAACCAAGTTTCCTTCCAACTTGAGATTTTCCCTTGAAAACTCATTTTCCACCCAAATTTGCATAGGTTAGCCTTGGGAAATCGATCATCGGGGCAAGAATTCCCAAATTTTGATAAGGGAGATCACTGGGGCACCTTGGCATAAGGAAACAAGGAATTTCATGGCAAACCAAGTCTCCCTTTCAACTTGATATTTTACCTTGAAAAATCATTTTCCATCAAAATTTTCATAGGTTAGCCTTGGGAAATCTGTCCTCGGGGCAAGAATTCTAAAATTTTGACATGGGAGTTCATGGGGAAATCTTTGCTTAAGGAAACCATTTGGGAAATGAGGCATGCCAAGACCAACATACTATCCTTTCCAACTTGAGATTTTCCCTTGAAAACTCATTTTTCACTCAAATTCGCATTTGTTAGCCTTGGGACATCCATCCTCGGGGAAAGAATTCTCAAATTTTTACATTGGAGCTCATGGGGACACCAGGGCATAGGGAAACCATTTGGGTAACGAGGAAGGCCATGGCAAACCAAGTTTCCCTTCCAACTTGAGATTTTCCCTTGAAAACTTATTTTCCACCAAAATTTGCATAGGTTAGCCTTGGGAAATCCATCCTCGTGGCAAGAATTCTCAAATTTTGACAATTGAGTTCACGAGGGCACCTTGGCTTTGGGAAACCATTTGGTAAATGATGCATGCCAAGAAAAACCTACTATCCCTTCTAACTTGAGATTTTTCCTTAAAAACTCATTTTCCACCCAAATTCGCAAAGAATAGCCTTGGGAAATCCATTCTCGAGACAAGAATTCTCAAATTTTGACATGGGAGATAATGGAGGAACCTTGGCATAGGGAAACCATTTGGATAACGAGGCATTCCATGGAAAACCAAGTTTCCTTTCCAACTTGAGATTTTCCCTTGAAAACCCATTTTCCACCCAAATTTGCATAGGTTAGCCTTGGGAAATCCATCCTCAGGGAAAGAATTCTCAAATTTTTACGTTGGAGCTCTTGCGGGCACTTGGGCAAAGGGAAACCATTTGAACAACGAGGCATGCCATAGAAAACCAAGTTTCCTTCCAACTTGAGATTTTCCCTTGAAATTGCATTTTCCACCCAAATTTGCATAGGTTAGCCTTGGGAAATCGATCATCGGGGCAAGAATTCCCAAATTTTGATAAGGGAGATCACTGGGGCACCTTGGCATAAGGAAACAATGAATTTTATGGCAAACCAAGTCTCCCTTCCAACTTGATATTTTACCTTGAAAACTCATTTTCCATCAAAATTTGCATAGGTTAGCCTTGGGAAATCTGTCCTCGGGGCAAGAATTCTCAAATTTTGACATGGAAGTTCAAGGGGGAGTCTTTGCTTAAGGAAACCATTTGGGAAATGAGGCATGCCAAGGCCAACATACTATCCTTTCCAACTTGAGATTTTCCCTTGAAAACTCATTTTTCACTCAAATCCGCATTTGTTAGCCTTGGGAAATCCATCATCGGGGCAAGAATTCTCAAATTTTGACATGGGAGCTCACGGGGGCACCTTGGCTTAGGGAAACGATTTGGGAAATTAGGCATGCCATGAAAAACAAACTCTCCCTTCCAACTTGATATTTTCCCTAGTAATATCATTTTACACCCAAATTTGCATAGGTTAGCCTTGGGAAATCCATCATCGGGGCAAGAAATCTCAAATTTTGACATGGGAGCTCACGGGCGAACCTTGGCACGGGGAATCCATTTGGGCAACGAGGCATGCCATGGAAAACAAAGTTTCCCTTCCAACTTTAGAATTTCTCTTGAAAACTCATTTTCCACCTAAATTCGCATAGGTTAGCCTTGGGAAATCCATTCTCGAGGCAAGAATTCTCAAATTTTGACATTGGAGCTAATGGAGGAACTTTGGCATAGGGAAACCATTTGGGTAAAAAGGCATGCCTTGGCAAACAAAGTTTCCTTTCCAACTTGAGATTTTCCCTTAATAACTCATTTTCTACTCAAATTTGTATAAGTTACCTTGGGAAATCCATCCTCGGGGCAAGAATTCTCAAATTTTGACATGGAAGTTCATGGGGGCAACTTAGCTTAGGGTAACCATTTGGGAAATGAGGAATGCCAAGACAAACCAACTATCCCTTCCAACTTGAGATTTTCCCTTGAAAACTCATTTTCTACCCAAATTCGCATAGGTTAGCCTTGGAAAATCCATCAACGGGGCAAGAATTCTAAAATTTTGATATGGGAGATCACGGGGGAACCTGGGCATAAGGAAACCATTTGGGCAACGAGGCAGGCCATGACAAACCAAGTTTCCTTCCCGCTTGAGATTTTCCCTTGAAAACTCATTTTCCACCCAAATTTGCATAGGTTAGCCATGGGAAATCCATCATCGGGGAAATAATTCTCAAATTTTGATATGGGAGATCACGGGGGCTCCTTGGCATAAGGAAACGAGGAATTTCATGGTAAACCAAGTCTCCCTTCCAACTTGATATTTTCCCTTGAAAACTCATTATTCATCTAAATTTGCATAGGTTAGCCTTGGGAAATCATTCCTCGGGGCAAGAATTCTCAAATTTTCACATGGGAGTTCACGGGGGCACCTGGGCTTAGGGAAACCATTTTGGCAACGAGGCAGGCCATGAAAAACCAAGTTTCCTTTAGCTTGAGATTATCCCTTGAAAACTCATTTTCCACCCACATTCGCTTGGTTTGCCTTGGAAAATCCATCATCGAGGCAAGAATTCTCAAATTTTGACATGGGAGCTCACGGGGGCGCCTTGGCATTGGGAATCCATTTGGGCAACGAGGCATGCCATGGCAAACAAAGTTTCCCTTCCAACTTATGAATTTCTCTTGAAAACTCATGGGGACACCTGGGAATAGGGAAACCATTTGGGCAACGAGGCAGGCCATGGAAAACCAACTTTCCCTTCCAACTTGAGGTTTTCCCTTGAAAACTCATTTTCCCCCAAAATTTGCATAGTTTAGCCTTGGGAAATCCATCCTCGGGGCAAGAATTCTCAAATTTTGGCATGGGTGTTCACGGGGACACCTTGGCTTTGGGAAACCATTTGGTAAATGAGGCATGCCAAGACAAACCAACTATCCTTTCCATATTGAGATTTTTCCTTGAAAACTCATTTTCCACCCAAATTCGCATAGAATAACCTTGGGAAATCCATCCTCGGGGAAAGAATTCTCAAATTTTTACGTTGGAGCTCATGGGGGCACCAGGGCAAAGGGAAACCATTTGGGCAACGAGGCAAGCCATGGAAAACCAAGTTTCCTTCCAACTTGAGTTTTCCCTTGAAACCTCATTTTTCACCTAAATTCGCATAGGGTTAGCCTTGGGAAATCCATCATCGGGACAATAATTCTCAAATTTTAATAAGGGAGATCACTAGGGCACCTCGGCATAAGGAAACAAGGAATTTGATAGCAAACCAAGTCTCGCTTCCAACTTGATATTTTACTTCAAAACTCATTTTCCATCAAAATTTGCATAGGTTAGCCTTGAGAAATCTATCCTCGGGGCAAGAATTCTCAAATTTTGACATGGGAGTTCAAGAGATAATCTTTGCTTAAGGAAACTGATGAGCAATATGTAATTCAGGTTCCCTCTGATACGATTGTCCTGCACGATGTTGGGACAAGAGGTTCGACAACCGCTTAACAGCAAAACAAAACTTAACAACAGAAACAATAACACACAGTAATTGTTAACCCAGTTCAGTGAAAACTTTCACCTACGTCTGGAGGGTTTGCACCCAAAGAAAGGAAATCCACTATCTCAAGATTCAGGAATTACAGACACTCATGAACAACTCAGTTCATAGTTCACTTCCTAATCTACCCAGTGTATTTCTACTTAGAATCTCAACCTAAGTATGAGAGCCCCTCTCACTTTCTCTCAATCACTGCCACAGTGATTGGTAAACACAATGAACAAGTAGAGTTTGAACGTAAACAAACACACAGAATCTCTCTTTGCTTTATAGAACCAGTGAGCAAAGACAGATTCACAACTAACAAAGGACAAAGCACAATTAACAAAACCTAAAACACTCGATCTCTCTCTATCAGCTTCGACCCCTTCATGTTTTAGGTCTTCATCCTTTTATAGACTTCAGCAGCGGTAGCATGGGCTTTAGGGTTGGCACGGGCTGAAAAAACAGATTGCAGTAACAGCAATTCAAAACGCAATCTTGATAGATTCGGTTTCTTATTGCACAAGTAAAGATAGAAACCAATCTTTTAACAAAGATTGTTTCAACAAATAATAACCCAACAAATAAACCCTTCTGGAATAGCTACTTGCTCCTCAAGTAACTCAAAAACATATCTTCAGTAAATCTTCAGAAGGCCCACAACAGAAACACAAGCTGAGGACTGATGCCCTAGCTTCACGAGATCAGATGCCACGACATCTGCTTCGACAATCGGTTGTTTTGACAAAATGCATGGCAACATGTTCCAACAATCTCCCCCTTTGTCAAATTTTGTCTAAAACAACTCACAATAAGAGAGGATAAAAACAAGAGAAACAATTCTCCCCTTAGTCAGAGCTCCCCCTCAAACTGATGCATCTACACAACCAACTACCATACTTCAGAAGGCATAGTCGGAACATACCACTTAGCAGCACAAACACACAACCAGAAGTACAATCAGCCTTAGCACATGATGACACCAAAATAGATCAGCTTGAACATCATCGTATCAGAAATACTACCATCAGAAGCTGACAGCACATGATACCAAGTACTACTATCAGAAGTAACGTTTCAGAAGTAACGTTTCAGAAGTAATTGCCATCAGGAAAAAAAACTGCTATCAGAACATGCATGCCTCTTGAACCAAACATAGCCATTGTCTTGAACTTGTCTTCAAATTAAACAAACCAAAGCTAACACTATCAGCGCTAACACGATCAGAAGCAACTTCACAGTAGAAACAAAAAACATTACAGTCTTCAATTCAATCCAACTAACTACTCCCCCTTTTTAGCACAAATTTGCAAAGGGTGCATCCAAAAACAAAAGAAAATAGCACAAGATCAGAGCAAACTAGTCTTCAGAACTTGACTCCTCTCCAGACCCTTCTGCACTTTCTTCAGAACCTTCCACCTCGTCATTACCCGCTTTCTGAGCAGCTGTAGCAGCAGCACTGTGCTCACCACCTTGACATTCTTCTTCTTGAAGCTTGTGTAGCAACGCATCAACTTTGAGCTTCCTGGCAGTACTCACCCTGATTGTCTCCTGCAAAGCCTTGGAGACTTCCAGTAATTCAGCAATTATGGCCTTAGTGCCAGATTCTGTCACAGGAGGAGCAGATGTTCTGCTGGTTGGTAAAGCAATGTCTAGCACATGTGGCTCCAGAAACAAACGTTGATCCAAAGTGATTGGAACACCACGAGACATAGCCACATCATCAGCCCTAAGAATCTGAGGATGTTGCTTCAGTATGATCTCAGTAAGAAGTGAAGGAAATGACAAAGGCAGCTTCACAGCACAAGTATCAGCTGTAACATCCCGATCTGACGACTGGCCTCACGGTAACAACACGAGTCTTTTCAGCGCGCTTTGTCCTCACTCGCGCACTTCTTGGGAAAACTTCCCAGGAGGTCACCCATCATAATATTGCTCCAAGGCTAGCACACTTAACCATGGAGTTCTTATGAGTTGGGCTCCCGAAAAGAAGTTGCAACTTGTTGTTATGGGTAGTACAATCAAATCATATATGCCCTCCTCAACTGTATAGTCCATCCCTACATAGTCTCGGAATACCTCTTGTTCGGGTGTGAGATCGGTTCAGTCATATGCCCCTCCGCCTAGAAGCCTGCTAGAAGCCGCTCCTTGTCCGTGCCTCACTGCACCGGCGATCACTCCCCGCCCTCGTCGGCCCCGGGTGTCACAGGCCCACTAACTTCCGCTTGGTTCGTCCCCGAACCACACCGTACTGGGAGAGGTCGGCTCTGATACCACAATGTAACGCCCCGATTTCTCGAGTGTTACACAGTAACTAATTAACCAATTTTCATAAAGAGTTTTCGTCGATTCACTTATTAATCTTGAATTAATGATAAAAGTTCAATTTTACAAAATTCTCGAAACTTAACCATTTCAAACTTGCGGAAATAATCATCAACGTAAACCTCAAACTTTATTAATCATTGAAAAGAGTATGAAATAAATATCCGGAAGAAAACTTCAAAGTAAATTACATCAAGTTAAACTATCTCAACTAAAATAAAGTAATGGTTCAATACTTCCAAAACTCGGTACTCTCAACCCAAAAGAAAAATGGATGTCTCACAACCCAACCATATCCTTGGCCCCTTCCTCTTTATCTTCTTCCTCTTCATCAGAAGTGTAGTCGTCATCAGAAGTGTAGTCGTCATCTGTAGTGGCTCGTCACGTAGCATCAACTCCCAAGAATGAGTCGTCGCCATTTTCTTCACGACCATCTACCCCCCCCCCCCAAATAAACACATAGCAAACAAGCAGGGTCAGGTCCAACAAAAAGAATGATAATGACAAAATCAACAACAACATATATAATATAAGTACATTATATGTCTTTTATGGGAAAGAGTCAGTTACTAAAGGAATCTCACTTCACACAACCCACCAAAACTTCCATGGCCATCTTCGTGCTTCCGCAGAGGCACGGTTATCACGGTGACCGCAGTCAACCAAATCACGTGGAGCCGCAATGATCCACAAAAGTTCACGGTGACCGCAGTCAACCAAATCACGTGAAGCCACACCGGCCCACAAGGTTCACGGGAGACCGCAGTCAACCCAAATAACTCCCTCGCGTGCAAGGTACCATCGTTCTCATGGACCATAGTCTACCTGACCTATGTCCAAATTATTCACATTTACTTGCAAGCGAGTTTATTACACTTTTCTCTTTGTTAAGTCTCTAAAGTCAAGCCTAGAGTCTTATCATACTCTTTATACAACAACCTTCACAACACAACATTCACAGGTTACAAGGGAATTACGGCTAGGTGAGCGACCCTTGAACCATTAACTGAGAAAATAAATATAATTCACGTAAAGGAACGCAAGAACATTCACTCATGCATAATATATCATCGCAACTTCAACATATTGACAGCAGAAACAACTTTCACAAAAATAGAGCCACAGAATGCATCTTTCAACCAAAAATCACGTATGATACCTTTCTAGAAAGCTATTTTAAATATCTACAACTCTCTCGTTACGCACTTGTTCATTTGAGTCCCAGAATTAGGTGATATTAGGCCTTAAAGCTAACTGTCCGGAACAGGAAAAACAGCAGGTGTGACAGTTACTCAACACGACCCCCAGATCACATTACTAAACCAAAAATTATGATTTTTATATGTCTGGAAAGATATTTCGAAAATCTACAACTTTCATTTTAATCACTTTTTCATTTGATAACCATAAACAGGTAAAAAGGGGCTCTGAAGTCCGCTGTCCAGTACAGGAAACTGGCAGCGAAACTCCCATGGCTCTATGGTTTTCAAGAATAATTTTCCTTCCTTCCCCTTTGATCATGGCAATCTTGGTACAGCCCCAACAACCCAAATATCCACTCAAAATTTCAGAACCAAACATTTAGCAAGCATCATGTTATAACAAGTGCAAAATAGCACAAAACTTAACAAATACCATGGCAACTCGCATAAAATCATAGATTCAGATCATAAACAACGTTTGAGGATCATATTCATGGCTTTTCAAGAGAAAAATTCCAGCAAGCAAGCATGTACAGGAAATCATGCAAAAACAGTCCAAAACTCAAGTTGTTTCTCATGTTTGCTCAAACACGAAAGTTCCAAAATCAAAAGCAATAGACTTGCCAATCCTGTAGATCAACTTGGCAAGCGTTGCAGAAACACCAGAGGTATGCTGAGTAGGAACCCAATTTACAGCACCAATCCTGTTAAGAATAGCATACTTCACACTGAGATTTCCAGTAGACAACAACTTCTTGCTGGGCCACTTCTTCACATGACCTGCAGTAAGCTCCTTGGCAACATCATCCATGGACACTTCTTCATCAACAAATTCAATAGCACTTCTGCAAAGTGCTTGATTGATCACAGCAGGTGAGAACATCACACATTCAGCCCGCACATAGACTTTCCTGAATTTTGTACTATTAGGAAGTCCTACATCAACAGAGAGATTCACCAAGAACTCTCTCACAAGCTTCTCATAGCACCTTCCAACATTCTGAATAGTCTTCATCAGACCTGCTTTCTCAATTATTGCAATTACATCTCTGCATTCAAGAACAGCAGAACCAACTTCCCTTTCCTTGGCCATTCTCCTCTTGCAAACAAACTTCCACTTCTGAACATTATCTTCTAAGTGGAAAGACACTCTATCAATAGGAACAGCAGGAACATTTTGAGGAATACGCTTACCAGAAAACTTCTTTTTCTCAGAAGATCGAATGTCCAGGACACCGACTTCAACATCTGACCCAGAGTCTTCAACTTCAACTGAAATCTTCCTCTTCTTCTTCTAAGTGGGAGTCTTTTCTTCCTTTTGCTTTCCCTTACTCTTCACACTGGCCTGTCTGGATTTCTTTGATGGAGTAGGAGTGATTTCAGGAGAAGAAATCCTTCTTTTCTTCTTCATCCTCGCAGCAACACTATCAGCAAAAGTCTCAGTCAGAGGAACATCATCAGAAGCATCATCAGAGATGTCCTGAACAGAGGTTGGAGCCTGGATTGGCTCTTCAGAATTGATACCCGCAGAGTTATCATTCTTTGAATTAGCATCCTTAGAAGAGGATGATACAGAGATATCAGGCTGGGTAGCACCACCTGAATCTTCATGAGAAGTGGAATCCTTTCCAGAATTTTCTTGAGCAGAACTTCCCTTAGACCCAGATGTCTCAACATCAGGCACAACATCAGGGGGCGATTTCACAGGCGAAACTTCATCATTGATTTCCTCTTCGTCAGGAACATCCTCAAGGATAGGAGCATTCGGAGCTTTGCTATTCTTGACCTGTGATTTGTAGACCTTACACGTTGGGTTTCGTGATCTCATCTTCTTGGGAGCTTTCTTGGACACAGAAGATGGTTGAGAAGAATCACTCTTCAAACCCATACACTTGACTCCTTTAGCAGTTCTTTCAATCTTGGCCTTGACAGATTCCTTCTTTCCTGAACTTTGAGACATGATGAATCGAGAGCAATTACAAACAGAGTACAGAACAACGAAGCAGAATTGCAAATGAGAGATGATAAATCTTGAAGAAGATAGATGCACAAGCGGTTGAGAGAACACAATTTGCCCGTTGGAGGTAGTTATAGGGTAAGTGAACCATGAAGTAACTTTCTCTCTGCTGATGTCACAACGGCAGTTAATGATGACCAAGAATAAACTAGCCGTTAACACACTGGAGCATGCTAATTGCTATGCATCAGAAAGACAAATCCCTAGACTTCCTCTTAATTTTTCAAACGTGATTGCATCAAGGGGTTTTGTGAAAATATCAGCCAATTGCTTGTCAGTTGTAACGTGATCCAAATTAACAATTTTATCCTCTACCAAGTCTCTAATAAAATGATGTCTAATGTCAATATGCTTGGTCCTGCTATGCTGTATGGGACTTTTAGAATTATTAATTGCACTGAGATTGTCGTAGTACAATGTCATGACATCCTGTTCAACATCATACTCTTTCAGCATTTGCTTCATCCACATGAGTTGAGTACAACTACTTCCTGCTGCAATATATTCTGCTTCAGCTGTAGACAATGAGACACAATTCTGCTTCTTGCTAAACCATGAAATCAAATTATTCCCTAAGAAGAAACATCCACCAGATGTGCTCTTTCGATCATCTGCACTACCTGCCCAATCTGCATCACAGAAACCAACTAAGGAGGAATTTGTATCATGAGTATAGAGAATACCATAGTCACTTGTGCCATTGATGTACTTGATAATTCTCTTGACTTGAAGCAGATGACTTGCTTTAGGAGCTGCTTGATATCTAGCACAAACTTCGACAGCAAAAGTGATGTCTGGTCTGCTAGCAGTGAGATACAGCAAGCTTCCAATCATGCTTCTATAGAGACTTTGATCAACATCTTCCCCCTGCTCATCCTTGGAAAGTTTGATGTGTGTAGCAGCAGGAGTTCTCTTGTGACCAGCCTTTTCAAGGCCAAACTTCTTGACTAACCCTTTAGCATACGTACTCTGTGATATGAACATAGAATCTTCCATTTGTTTGACTTGTAGTCCTAGAAAATAATCCAATTCACCAACTAGGCTCATCTCAAATTCAGATTTCATTTGTCGGACGAAATGCTCCACCATTGAGTTCGACATTCCTCCAAAGACAATGTCATCCACATAAATCTGTGCTATCATGAGCTTACCTTTGTCATTCTTCACAAACAGAGTTTTATCAATTCCACCCTTGCTGTAGCCATTGCTTACAAGAAATTCAGTTAACCTTTCATACCAAGCCCTAGGTGCTTGCTTTAAACCATACAAGGCCTTCCTCAACTTGTACACATGATCTGGATGATGCGGATCTGTAAATCCTTTAGGTTGTTCAACATAGACTTCTTCATTCAAATAGCCATTCAGAAAAGCACTCTTCACATCCATCTGATATAATCTGAACTTCAAGAGACAAGATACACCTAACAAGAGTCTTATAGATTCCAGTCTAGCTACAGGAGCAAAGGTTTCATCAAAATCAACTCCTTCTATCTGAGTATATCCTTGAGCAACTAGCCTTGCTTTATTCCTTGTGACAGTTCCAGTTTCATCTGATTTGTTCTTGAAGATCCACTTAGTACCAATGATGTTTACTTCTTCAGGTCTAGGAACTAACTCCCACACTTCATTTCTTCTGAACTGCTCTAGCTCCTCTTGCATAGCATTTATCCAGTATTCATCAGTGAGAGCTTCATTGACATTCTTGGGATCTATCTTAGAGATGAAACAACTATGAGCAATTATACTTCTGGATCTGGTAGTCACCCCTTCTTGAAGGTTACCAATAATGTTTTCTTGAGGATGATTCTTCTGAACCCTGATTGATGGAGCTTTGTTTGATGTGATATCTTTGTCTTCTTTTTCATCAGCACTTGTTTCTGACTCGTTGTCGAGGGCGGTTGCTGGAGCATCAGCTGGAACATCAGTACCATCATCATCTTCATTCAGAACTTCTTCTTCCTTCTTGCTTGGTTCATCATCTACAGTCACATTCACAGATTCCATCATGGTCCTTGTGCGAGAGTTAAAAACTCTATAAGCTTTGCTGTTCATAGAATATCCCATGAAAATTCCTTCATCACTTCTAGGATCAAGCTTCCTCTTAGGATCACGATCTGCAAGGATATAACATTTACTTCCAAATATGTGAAAGTATTTTACAGACGGTTTTCTACCTTTCCATAGCTCATACTGTGTGGAGGATGTCCCTGCCCTGATGGTGACTCTATTATGTATGTAACAGGCAGTACTCATAGCTTCAGCCCAGAACTGGTGCGGAATCTTCTTAGCATGTAACATTACTCTAGCTGATTCCTGGAGAGTTCTATTTTTCCTTTCAACTATTCCATTCTGCTGTGGCGTGATGGGGGCAGAAAATTCATGACTAATACCTTCTGTTCCACAGAACTCCAAGAATTTTGAATTCTCAAACTCCCTTCCATGATCACTTCTGATTCTTACAATTACACAGTCCTTCTCATTCTGAAGTCTCATACATAGATTCTTGAATATTTCAAAAGTCTCTGATTTTTCTCTCATAAATTCAACCCATGTATACCTTGAAAAATCATCTACACAGACAAACACATACCTTTTTCCTCCCAAGCTTTCAACCTGCATGGGACCTATGAGATCCATGTGAAGCAACTCCAGAACCTTTGTCGTGGTCTGATGCTGGAGCATCTTGTGGGGCACCTTGGTTTGCTTACCAATCTGACATTCTCCACATAGCTTTCCTTCTCCCAAGCTCAAATTGGGCAGCCCCCTTATTGCTTCATCTGCAAGAATCTTTTGCATGCTTCGGTAGTTGAGATGTCCTAGTCTTTGATGCCATACATTCACCTCATCTTCTTTAGTTAACAAACATCTGGAAACATGACCTTTTTCTTCTGATGTCCACATATAACAGTTGTCTTTCGATCTGACTCCTCTCATCACAACCCTCTCATCATCAGTGGTCACAACACATTCTATCTTATTGAACTTCACATCATATCCTTGATCACACAGTTGACTTATGCTGATTAGGTTGGCTGTTAAACCATTTACAAGTAACACATTGTTCAAGTTAGGAGATTCTGTGCTGACAAGTTTTCCTACTCCCTTGATCTTCCCTTTAGCTCCATCTCCAAAAGTAACATAGTTGGTGGAGTGACTTCTGATGTCTTGCAAGAAACTCTTGTTTCCTGTCATGTGCTTTGAGCAACCACTATCAAAATACCAATCTTCCTTTGATGATGCTCTGAAAGACGTGTAGGCTACCTGACATCTGACTTCACCCTTGGGCTTCCATTGCTTCCTCATCTGAACAGGCTTTTTATCGTACATCTGAGGATAACCATGTAACCTGTAACAGTAGGGCTTTATATGACCATTCTTACCACAGTAGTGACACTTCCAAGGTACAGTTTTGTCAAGCTTAAGTTGGGGTTTCACATGCAGAGGTACATGTCGAGGCAATGAATCTGACAGCTGATAATTTCTAGGCTTCTTGAACTCAGTTTGTTTTGCAGCGGACACAAATTTCTTTGAACCTTTCTGATTTTCTTTGTTTGTTGTTCTATAGTCAAAGCCAATTCCCTTCAAACTCCCTCCTTGCTTGCTATTCTCTTTCAGAATTTCATCAAGCATATCAGAACCACTGTTCAACATTCTAACAGATTTGTGAGTAGCTTCAAGCTTTCTTGTCAGAGTTGCCACTTCCTCTTGAAGTCCTGCATTAATAAACACTAGATTAGCTTTTTCCATAACATCAGCATTTTTAAACTTACTTTGTCATTCCTCCAGATCTTCCTTCAGCTTTGTGCTGAGCTCTTTCAGCCTTTCATTCTGAGAGACAAGTTGCTCTATCTCACTTTGCTTTTCTCTCACAAGTTTACATGCTTCTTCCCACTTGATGTGTAGCAGCTTGTAAGTCTCAACCAGTTCCTCATCTGTAATGTCCTCATCACTTGTATCAGACTCATAGATGGATCCAGAGAAAGCATTGACTTTGTTTACAGATATCTCCTCCTCATCTTTAGTGTCTTCATCTGACCAAGTTACCATCATACCTTTCTTCTGCTTCTTTAGATAGGTGGCACATTCAGACCTGATATGACCATATCCTTCACATTCATGACACTGCACTCCTTTATTCTGACCAGATCTTTCTTCTTCTTTGGTCTTCCTCTGTGAATTGGACAATTTGGGTTTGTTATCGAACTTCATGTCCTGGACATTAGGCCTGGTTCTTTTGTCAATCTTTCTCAATGCTCTGTTGAATTTTCTTGCTAGCATGGCCAGAGCCTCAGAAAGATTTTCACCCTCACAATCTTCATCATCACCTTCATCAGTGTTTGACATAAAAGCAATACTCTTATTCTTCTTCTCAGATTTTCCACTCAGTTTCAACTCAAATGTCTGCAAAGAGCCAATAAGTTCATCAACCTTCATGTTCTCAATGTCTTGAGCCTCCTCAATTGCAGTGACTTTCATAGCAAACTTCTGAGGAAGAGATCTCAAGATCTTCCTTACAAGCTTCTCATCTGACATAGGTTCTCCCAAAGCAAATGAAGCATTAGACAAGTCACGGACACGCATGTGGAATTCTGAAATAGTCTCTTCTTCAGTCATCATCAAATTTTCAAATTGAGTAGTAAGCATCTGAAGCCTTGACATCCTTACTCGAGTAGTTCCTTCATGTGCAGTTTTCAGAATTTCCCAAGCATCCTTTGCCACAGTACACGTATTGATCAGCCTAAACATATTCTTGTCAACTCCATTAAAGATAGCATTTAGAGCCTTTGAATTTCCAAGAGCAGCTTCATCTTCAACACTGGTCCATTCTTCTTCAGGTTTTTCCACAACAGTAGTAGAGGTGCCTTCAACCTCAGCCTTAGTGGGGTGCTTCCAACCCTTGACAATAGCTTTCCAAGTCTTGTTGTCAATTGATTTGAGAAAGGCTGTCATGCGAACCTTCCAGTAGTCATAGTTAGTACCATCCAGAATGGGTGGCCTATTGACTGATCCTCCCTCCTTGTTATCCATGAGAACTTCAATAAAAATACCTGGAGCTCACCCAACCAGAACAGGGTGCCTGCTCTGATGCCAATTGTAATTCAGGTTCCCTCTGATACGATTGTCCTGCACGATGCCGGGACAAGAGGTTCGACAACCGCTTAACAGCAAAACAAAACTTAACAACAGAAACAATAACACACAGTAATTGTTAACCCAGTTCAGTGAAAACTTTCACCTACGTCTGGAGGGTTTGCACCCAAAGAAAGGAAATCCACTATCTCAAGATTCAGGAATTACAGACACTCATGAACAACTCAGTTCATAGTTCACTTCCTAATCTACCCAGTGTATTTCTACTTAGAATCTCAACCTAAGTATGAGAGCCCCTCTCACTTTCTCTCAATCACTGCCACAGTGATTGGTAAACACAATGAACAAGTAGAGTTTGAACGCAAACAAACACACAGAATCTCTCTTTGCTTTATAGAACCAGTGAGCAAAGACAGATTCACAACTAACAAAGGACAAAGCACAATTAACAAAACCTAAAACACTCGATCTCTCTCTATCAGCTTCGACCCTTTCATGTTTTAGGTCTTCATCCTTTTATAGACTTCAGCAGCGGTAGCATGGGCTTTAGGGTTGGCATGGGCTGAAAAAACAGATTGCAGTAACAGCAATTCAAAACGCAATCTTGATAGATTCGGTTTCTTATTGCACAAGTAAAGATAGAAACCAATCTTTTAACAAAGATTGTTTCAACAAATAACAACCCAACAAATAAACCCTTCTGGAATAGCTACTTGCTCCTCAAGTAACTCAAAAACATATCTTCAGTAAATCTTCAGAAGGCCCACAACAGAAACACAAGCTGAGGACTGATGCCCTAGCTTCACGAGATTAGATGCCACGACATCTGCTTCGACAATCGGTTGTTTTGACAAAATGCATGGCAACATGTTCCAACACAATATTTAACCCATTTTATATAGCCTTAATTTGTCATTATTAATGATTATTCGTAATTAATTGACCTTGCTTGACAGAGATTTCTATTATTTGGTCTAATTATGTTTATTCTTATTTTCAGGTTTTATTTGACATCAAGGGCATTTTGGAGATTTGCTGAATGAAGATTTGATTGTGCTGGAGTGAAGATTGTATTTTATGAAATATTAGGATTTAATTTCGGAATAAATTAAGTTTGATTTAGGTTGTTATTTTAAAACTCTATCTTTAGGATTTGTTAGGATTTATTGTTATCTTTTAGGATTTGATTTTGATTAGGATTTGTGATCTCAGCTCCTTTTTAAGGGTTTGTGTTGAGAGAAACAATTACCTTTTGCCTTCTGCTATTATTTAATATAATTTTCGTTTTTCAGTAATTATTAGAGCTCTGCTAGGGTTTATGCTTTTATTCCCTGCTTCCTCCAAATTAATTGCTGAATTCGCCCCATCCATGGAAGGCTAATTCCCTTCGAACGAATTCCTTTGCAAAGTATATCGCGCTCTTGAGGTATAGTGCTTAATAGAATTCGCCTTATTAGTTTTCTTCATCTCTACTTCTGGCTTAGGTTTGCTTAATTCCTTATGAATTAGAAATAGAAGATGATGTATGTTCGCTTAGTTCATATTAGGGCGTAAAAGATTCTTAATCGCTTAGTTTAGGAATCTGTGAATTAGTTATCGCTTAGTTAATTAATTCTCATGAACTAGGAAACTAATAACAAGAATGTATCTTTAGATACCCGTGATTGAGCAGCGATATACTGAACAAAGGGATTCGTCCGTCTTTACGTATCATATTAATCTGTTTTTACGTTCTGCTAATCTTTTGAGTTGAATCACAAAACCCCCCAGTGTGTGTGCGTTGTGCATTCTTAATACTGAGTCTTTGTTGAAACAATAATCCTTGGGAAACAACCTAGGAGTCACTTCCTAGTTACTACAGTTTTCTTAATTAATTATTTGTATCGGGTACGGCCTCGATCAAATTTGGCGTCGTTGCCGGGGACTATCATCTTTACCAAAGGTTCAATAGAGTTAGTATTAGTAGTATTAGTATTATTAGTAGTAGTATTAACCCGTTCGATCTCTGACGCAGGTACTGGATTTGTTGGTGAAGGTAAGGATTAGTGATTTTTGAAGGATAATTAGGCTGTAACTTCAAACGGCCATATCTTTTGCTCCAAATCTCGGAATTCAACATATTATATATGCTTTTGGGGTAGAAAAAAATTTCCAATTCATCTGTGATGGCTACGCCATGAGATCGATTCTTAAAAACGCAAAAAGAGGTCTTCCGCCAAAAGTTTTTTTAGGGTTTTGAAAAAAAAAATTACTTTCAAGTGATTCTTATTCTAATTGGAATACTTAGTGTTGCATGACTAGGGCTAATCCTGGGTTTTTGCATCCATTTATTTCTGAAATAGATCGAGAATTTCAAAGGTTAATTAGAGCACGTAGAGCTTTTGTAACTGATCCTCATTCAAGTGATTCTGATTCTGACCTTGATATTGATTCTGATTTTGTCGCAGTTTCTGATAACATGGCTGAAGAAGGACCGCGAGAGAGAACATTAAGGGAGCTGGCTGCACCTGATTTCACCTATGAAAGCTTGTGTATCCAGTATCCTGATGATGTACCATGTGTACTAAAAACTGGACTAATCCATTTATTGCCTAAGTTTGGTGGTCTTGCAGGTGAAGATCCTCATATGCATATCAAGGAGTTTCGTACTGTCATATCCACCATGAAGCCTCCTGAAGTTGACAAAGATCATATCTGTTTGAAGGCTTTCCCTCATTCCCTTCAGGGAACTGCAAAGACCTGGCTGTATAACCTGCCTCCTGCACCCATTGCAAGCTGGGACGACCTGAAAAGAAAGTTTCTTGAGAAGTTCTTCCCTGCCTCTAGGACAAATTCAATCAGAAAAGACATCTCAGGAATCAGGAAGCTACATGGAGAGACTCTACATGAATACTGGGAAAGATTCAAGACACTATGTGTGAGCTGCCCCCATCACCATATTTCCGAGCAGCTCCTAGTTCAGTATTTCTATGAGGGTTTGCTCAACATGGAGAGACATCTCATTGATGCTGCTTGTGGAGGTGCAATGAATGACATGACTCCTACTGAAGCCAGGCAGTTGTTTGAGAAGATGGCTGCTAATTCTCAGCAGTTTCACACAAGGAGTAATGATGCTGTTAAAACTGTTAATGAGATTGGGACAAATCCAATGATGGACAAGCTTGAGAAGAGGATGGAAACCATTGCCAGCTTGGTTACTCAATTGGCCATGAACCAGAATAAACCTTCACAACAGGCAAAGGTTTGTGGCATTTGCACTAAAGACCATAATACTGATGTTTGTCCTTCTCTGCAGGAACCTACAGATGAGAATCCTGAAGCATATGCTGCCAACATTTTCAATAATCGACCTCAGCAAAATTATGATCTGTCATATAACAGATATAATCCTGGCTGGAGAAATCATCCAAATCTTAGATGGTCTGATCAGTCACAACCTGCCCAAGCACCGTTTCAGAATAATGCTAGACCATATGTTCCTCCTCCAATGCAACAACAGGCTAATTTCTGGAGGATATGTTGAAGCAGATGACAGCCCAAAACATGCAGTTCCAACAAGACACCAGATCCTCCATTCAGAATCTGACCAACCAGATAGGACAGATGGCTACTTCAATAAACCAGCTACAGTCCCAGAATTCTGATAAGCTGCCCTCTCAGACGGTTGTCAATCGAAGAAATGTGAGCGCCATCACCTTACGGTCGGGAAAGAAAATTGATGCAGATCATGGACTAGAGCAAGAGCCTGAACCTGAAAAGGAGACAGAGACCACTGCTACAAGAACCTTCCAAGTACAACCACCTTCCATTCCTCTTCCATTCCCTCCGAAAGCTATGCCAAGCAAAAAGAAGGAAGAGACAGATAAGGGAATCTTGGAGATATTCAAGAAAGTGGAGGTGAACATACCTCTACTTGATGCACTCAAGCAAATTCCAAGATATGCAAAGTTTCCGAAAGAATTATGCACTCAGAAAAGAAAGCTGAAAGGAAATGAAAGAGTTCGCATGGGGAGAAACGTTTCTGCAATCATAGGTAAAGCTGGTAAACCTGCTCCTGTTTCTGATGTTTCTGAAAAGTTTGAGGATCCAGGTATGTTTTCTGTTCCTTGTGTCATAGGTGATACTAAATTTGAAAATGCCATGCTAGATCTAGGAGCTTCAATTAATGTGATTCCTATGTCTATTTTTAAATCACTTTCACTTGGACCTTTGAAACCTACGGGTGTTGTGATCCAATTAGCAAATAGGAGCACGGCACACCCTGCTGGTTGGGTAGAGGATGTTTTGGTTAGGGTTGGTGAAATTATTTTCCCTGCTGATTTTTATGTGCTTGAAATGGAAAAAGGATCTTCCCGTAATACAGTTCCTATCATTTTGGGGAGACCATTTTTAAAGACAGCCCGAACCAAGATAGATGTTTATGCTGGTACACTGACTATGGAATTCGGTGATATTGTGGTTAGGATAAATATTTTTGATGCTATGAAACATCCACCTAAAGACTATTCTGTGTTTCATATTGATTTGCTTGATGAATTGCTTGATGATATGCTTGATGAACATGAATATGATTTCCTACATGATTCTGATTTCCCTTCACTAACAGGGTCATACACTTGTCATACATGTACTGCTACTGAAATGTGTGATTCTTGCATTGATCAATTTTTGGACACTGTTGTTGTTGACTCAGATGTTAAGAAATCTGATTGCACTAGCCCAGTTGTTGAAGTGCAGGTTGCAGAAACTGTATCTGCTAGTTTGGTTCCATCTGTTTAGCAGGCACCCGTATTGGAGCTTAAGCCCTTACCAGATAACCTCAAGTATGCTTACTTGGAGGATGATAAGAAGCTCCCTGTCATTGTTTCCTCAACCCTTCATGAAAATCAAGAGGAAAAGTTGCTGCAAGTACTAAAGAAGCACAGGAAAGCTATTGGTTGGACCTTAGCTGACATTCCTGGGATTAGTCCATCCATGTGCATGCATAGAATACTCTTGGAAGAAGGAGCGAAGCCAGTAAGACAACCACAAAGGAGACTCAACCCAGTGATACGTGATGTTGTGAAGAAGGAGATCACCAAGCTGCTACAAGCTGGAGTTATATATCCGATCTCTGACAGCCCTTGGGTGAGCCCAGTTCAAGTGGTCCCTAAGAAGACAGGACTTACCGTAGTGAAGAATGAGAGGAACGAGCTTATCCCTACTCGAGTGCAAAACAGTTGGAGAGTCTGAATTGATTATAGGAGGCTCAATCAAGCAACTAGAAAGGATCACTTTCCTTTGCCCTTCATTGATCAAATGCTTGAGCGCTTAGCAGGTAAAAGTCACTACTGTTTTCTTGATGGTTTTTCTGGGTACTTTCAAATTCACATTGCTCCTGAGGACCAAGAAAAGACCACATTCACTTGTCCCTTTGGCACTTTTGCCTATAGGAGGATGCCCTTTGGCCCATGCAATGCCCCTGGTGCATTCCAGTGGTGCATGGTAAGTATTTTTAGTGATTTCTTAGAGAGTTGCATCGAGGTATTTATGGATGATTTCACTGTTTACGGATCTTCATTTGATACATGTTTAGATAATCTGGATAAAGTTTTGCATAGGTGCATTGAAACTAACCTTGTTTTGAATTATGAGAAGTGTCATTTTATGGTAGAGCAAGGCATAGTTCTAGGTCATGTGATTTCTAACAAAGGTATAGAGGTGGATCCCGCCAAGATAGATGTTATTTCACATTTGCCTTACCCCTCTTGCGTGCGAGAGGTGCGTTCTTTTCTTGGCCATGCAGGTTTTTATCGCAGGTACATTCAGGATTTCAGCAAGAAAGCTCTTCCTCTCTCTAACTTGCTGCAAAAGGACGTGGCGTTTGATTTTGATGAGAAATGCAGAGAGGCGTTCGATTGCCTAAAGAAAACCTTGACCACCACTCCTATCATTCAGGCACCTGATTGGACAGCCCCTTTTGAGCTCATGTGTGATGCCTCTAATTACGCATTGGGTGATGTCCTTGCTCAAAAAGTAGATAAGTTACCTAGGGTAATATATTATGCTTCCAGGACTTTAGATTTTGCACAAGCGAATTACACAACCACTGAAAAAGAACTTATAGCTATTGTGTTTGCTCTAGATAAATTCAGATCATATTTGCTAGGTTCTAGGATTATTGTTTATACTGACCATGCAACTCTAAAGTTCCTGTTGAAGAAGGCTGAATCAAAACCTAGGTTGATCCGATCGATGCTCTTGCTCCAAGAGTTTGACTTGGAGATTAGAGATAGAAGTGGAGCACAGAATTTGGTGGCCGATCACTTGAGTCGGATAGAGAGGGATGCTGATACTCTACCCCTTAGAGATGACTTTCCGGATGAGCGGCTCTTTAATATTTCATTTCCTTTTGCAGCACCCTGGTTTGCTAATATTGTTAATTATTTAGTTGCTTCTGTTTTCCCTCCATTTGCATCTCGAGCCCAGATTGCTAAGCTTAAGAGTGATGCTAAATATTATTGTTAGGATGACCCCTATTTGTGTAAGTTTTGTACTGACCAGGTTATTAGGAGGTGCATTCCAGATCATGAGATTGAATCAGTCCTTCAGTTTTGCCATGCTTCTGCAGTGGGCGGTCACTTTGGACCCCAAAGGACAACACGCAAGGTGCTTGATTCTGGATTTTACTGGCCCACCATCTTCAAAGATGCTTCAAGGATTTGCAGCACTTGTGAGCCATGTCAGAGAGCAGGCGGTACCATTTCTTGGAGAAAAGAGATGCCTCAACAGCCCATGCTGTTTTGTGAGGTCTTTGATGTCTGGGGTATCGATTTTATGGGTCCTTTTCCTGTTTCTTTTGGTTTTTATTATATTTTGCTTGCTGTTGATTATGTTTCTAAATGGGTGGAAGCTAAGGCCACCCGGACTAATGATTCTCGAGTTGTTGTGGATTTTGTTAGGTCTAACATCTTTTGCAGGTTTGGCATTCCTAGAGCAATCATTAGTGACCAAGGCACCCATTTCTGCAATAGGTCCATGCAAGCTCTTCTCAAGAAATATGGGGTTGTTCATAGAATTTCCACACCATACCATCCTCAAACAAATGGGCAGGCTGAGAATTCCAACCGAGAGATAAAGAGGATCTTGGAGAAGACGGTCCAGCCTAACAGGAAGGATTGGAGCACTACACTTGAGGATGCTCTTTGGGCCCACCGTACTGCTTACAAAGCACCCATCGGAATGTCTCCATATCGCGTTGTCTTTGGTAAGGCATGTCATCTTCCCATTGAGATAGAGCATCGGGCTTATTGGGCTGTGAAGACTTGCAACTTGGCTCTTGATCAAGCTGGTGGCGAAAGGAAGCTTCAATTGAGTGAGTTAGATGAGATCCGCTTGGAAGCCTATGAGAACTCTAAGTTCTACAAAGAGAAGACCAAAATATTCCATGATAGCTTGATTTCCAGAAAAGACTTTTTGGTTGGACAACAAGTGTTGTTGTATAACTCTAGGCTTGGCCTAATGAGCGGTAAGCTTCGTTCTAAGTGGATTGGTCCTTTTGTTGTTACTAATGTGTTTCCTTATGGTACTGTAGAGATCAAAAGTGAATCCACAGATAAGAGCTTCAAAGTTAATGGTCATCGCCTCAAGCATTTCCTCACTAATCCTTCTCTTGTGGATGCTACCATGGAAGATGTTTCCTTGGTTGTTTCCACCCTCCTCCCGCCATGAATCAGGGAGTTTTCTTTCTCCTTCTTTACTTTTATTGCACTTGTTCAATTCCATATTTGTTATGCTTCATTGGGACAATGTGTAGTTTAAGTGTGGGGGGGGGGAGATTAGCTTAGGTAGAATAAATTAGATGAATAAATTGATGCATGCTTCTCCTTGAATTCTTAGGTCTTGTTTAGATTATGGGCATTTTCTTTCTTTGAACTGAGTCATGATATCTTGTGATGTGAATCCATGCGTTCTTGTTGTCAAGTTACTTTTGAAAATTGAGGGGTTGAAACAATTATGATAGACTTAATTCCCCTGTGAGAGTTTTTGAGCCTTAACTGTAGGTGGTCAACTGTATGCCATCTCTAATCTTTTTCTTGTGTGATTGCACTCTTGATTACTTGCACTGTAGAACTTGACTTGACGCTTGTTTCTACTTGATATTCACATGCACATATTGAGGTGATTTTAGGCATTTTCTTCTTTTAATTAATAAGTCACTAGCCATATAAGCTTACCTTGAATGAATTATCCTTTGATAGCCACTTTGAGCCTTTTTACCCTTCTTTTTTTTAGCTCATTACAAGCTTATAAGTGAAAAACCATGATTGACCTAATCTTAGGGAATTTTGGAGCTTTGGAATTGTTTTGGGAGTAAGTACTTAGTGGGTAAGGGTGCATTGTTCTTTAATTCTTCCAATTCTCGATTATGCTTAGTTGGTTATTGTAAATAAGTATGGTGGTGCTGTTTTCCTTACCAGTTTTGTTATTCAAGAAAAAAAAAAGAAAAAAAAACGAAAAAAAAAGAAAAAAAGAAAAGAAAAAAAAGAAGGCCAAAGAGGAAAAAAATGAATGAAAGGATGAAGGATGAAAAGTTGAAGTGTGGAATTGGAGGAAGAATTGCAAATCTTATGCTATGAAATTGGGTTGATTTTGACTTACTTCTTACTTATTCCCCATTGCTCCTCTATTTCTTAAGGTTTTAGCTACTTATCCCATATTCTATCCTACCTTGTCCTTGGCCCCATTACAACCTTTAAAAGTCCTTTTTGATCTTTATGTGCATGTGTTTTTGATTGTTGATGTTAGCGGCTTGTAAAGCCTATGGTAGTGTTTTCTCTCATGAAGTGCCTTGAGCGTAAACACAAACCTTAAACACTTGAGTGTAAACACTTTGAGAGCATAACTTGTGAGGTTCTATCATCTTTGTTCTCACCTCTTGGTTTGATTGGTTACTTTACATGCTTGGATGTTTGGATGATATTCATGGATTTCTTGTCTCTTTGATTCTTCACTTGATTTTTCCCATTTCTCTACATTACCTAGGATTCATTGTTAAGTATGTGATCTTTTAGGTTATTGCATGATTCAATTCTAGTTACAAATTGGTTTTCATGTTCTTAATTCTTTATTTTGCCCAGGAGTGCAAAAGGCTAAGTGTGGGGGTATTTGATGAGCAATATTTTACCCATTTTATATAGCCTTAATTTGTCATTATTAATGATTATTCGTAATTAATTGACCTTGCTTGACAGAGATTTCTATTATTTGGTCTAATTACGTTTATTCTTATTTTCAGGTTTTATTTGACATCAAGGGCATTTTGGAGATTTGCGGAATGAAGATTTGATTGCGCTGGAGTGAAGATTGTATTTTATGAAATATTAGGATTTTATTTCGGAATAAATTAAGTTTGATTTAGGTTGTTATTTTAAAACTCTATCTTTAGGATTTGTTAGGATTTATTGTTATCTTTTAGGATTTGATTTTGATTAGGATTTGTGATCTCAGCTCCTATTTAAGGGTTTGTATTGAGAGAAACAATTACCTTTTGCCTTCTGCTATTATTTAATATAATTTTCGTTTTTCAGTAATTATTAGAGCTCTGCTAGAGTTTATGCTTTTATTCCCTGCTTCCTCCAAATTAATTGCTGAATTCGCCCCATCCATGGAAGGCTAATTCCCTTCGAACGAATTCCTTTGCAAAGTATATCGCGCTCTTGAGGTATAGTGCTTAATAGAATTCGCCTGATTAGTTTTCTTCATCTCTACTTCTGGCTTAGGTTTGCTTAATTCCTTATGATTAGAAATAGAAGATGATGTATGTTCGCTTAGTTCATATTAGGGCGTAAATGATTCTTAATCGCTTAGTTTAGGAATCTGTGAATTAGTTATCGCTTAGTTAATTAATTCTCACGAACTAGGAAACTAATAACAAGAATTGATCTTTAGATACCCGTGATTGAGCAGCGATATACTGAACAAAGGGATTCGTCCGTCTTTACGTATCATATTAATCTGTTTTTACATTATGCTAATCTTTTGAGCTGAATTACAAAACCCCCCAGTGTGTGTGCGTTGTGCGTTCTTAATACTGAGTCTTTGTTGAAACGATAATCCTTGAGAAACGACCTAGGTGTCACTTCCTAGTTACTACAGTTTTCTTAATTAATTATTTGTATCGGGTACGGCCTCGATCAGAAACCATTTTGGAAATGAGGCATGCCAAGACAAACATATTATCCCTTCCAACTTGAGATTTTCCCTTGAAAACTCATTCTTCACCTAAATTCGCATTTGTTACCCTTGGGAAATCCATCATCGGGGCAAGAATTCTCAAATTTTGACATGGGAGCTCACGGAGGCATCTTGCCACGGGGAATCCATTTGGGCTACGAGGCATGCCATGGAAAACAAAGTTTCCCTTCCAACTTTAGAATTTCTCTTGAAAACACATTTTCCACCCAAATTCGCATAGGTTAGCCTTGGGAAATCCATCCTCGAGGCAAGAATTCTCAAATTTTAACATGGGAGCTAATGGAGGCGCCTTGGCATAGGGAAACCATTTGGGTAACGAGGCATGCCATGGCAAAAAAAGTTTCCTTTCCAACTAGAGATTTTCCCTTGAAAACTCATTTTCCACTCAAATTTGCATAGGTTAGCCTTGGGAAATCCATTCTCGGGGAAAGAATTCTCAAATTTTACATTGGAGCTCATGGGGACACCTGGGCATACGGAAACCATTTGGGCAACGAGGCAGGCCATGGCAAACCAAGTTTCCCTTCCAACTTGAGATTTTCCCTTGAAAACTCATTTTCCACCCAAATTTGCATAGGTTAGCCTTGGGAAATCCATCATCGGGGCAAGAATTCAAAAATTTTGACATGGGAGTTCACGGGGGCACCTTGGCTTTGGGAAACCATTTGGTAAATGAGGCATGCCAAGACAAACCAACTATCCTAAGCATATTGAGATTTTTCCTTGAAAACTCATTTTCCACCCAAATTCGCATAGAATTCTCTAATTTTGACATGGGAGGTAATGGAGGCACCTAGGCATAGGGAAACCATTTGGGTAACGAGGCATTCCATGGAAAACCAAGTTTCCTTTCCAACTTGAGATTTTCCCTTGAAAACTCATTTTCCACCCAAATTTGCATAGGTTAGCCTTGGGAAATCCATCCTCGGGGAAAGAATTCTCAAATTTTTACAATGGAGCTCATGAGGGCATCTGGGCAAAGGGAAACCATTTGGGCAACGAGGCATGTCATGGCAAACCAAGTTTCCCCAACTATCCTTTCCAACTTGAGATTTTCCCTTGAAAACTCATTTTGCACCCAAATTCGCATAGAATAGCCTTGGGAAATCCATTCTCGAGACAAGAATTCTCAAATTTTGACATGGGAGGTAATGGAGGCTCCTTGGCATAGGGAAATAATTTGGGTCACGAGGCATTCCATGGAAAACCAAGTTTCCTTTCCAACTTGAGATTTTCCCTTGAAAACCATTTTCCACCCAAATTTGCATAGGTTAGCCTTGGGAAATCCATCCTCAGGGAAAGAATTCTCAAAATTTTACGTTGGAGCTCATGGTGGCACCTGGGCAAAGGGAAACCATATGTGCAACGAGGCATGACATGGAAAACCAAGTTACCTTCCAACTTGAGATTTTACCTTGAAAACTCATTTTCCACCTAAATTCGCATAGGGTTAGGCTTTGGAAATCCATCATCGGGACAATAATTCTCAAATTTTAATAAGGAAGATCACTGGGGCACCTTGGCATAAGGAAACAAGGAATTTCATCGCAAACCAAGTCTCTCTTCAAACTTGATATTTTACTTCAAAACTCATTTTCCATCAAAATTTGCATAGGTTAGCCTTGTGAAATCTATCCTCGAGGCAAGAATTCTCAAATTTTGACATGGGAGTTCAAGAGGGAATCTTGGCTTAAGGAAACCATTCGGGAAATGAGGCATGCCAAGACAAACATACTATCCCTTCAAACTTGAGATTTTCCCTTGAAAACTCATTTTTCACCCAAATTCGCATTTGTTACCCTTAGGAAATGCATCATCGGGGCAAGAATTCTCAAATTTTGATATGGGAGCTCAAGGGGGCATCTTGGCACGGGGAATCCATTTGGGCTACGAGGCATGCCATGGAAAACAAAGATTCCCTTCCAACTTTAGAATTTCTCTTGAAAACTCATTTTCCACCCAAATTCGCAAAGGTTAGCCTTGGGAAATCCATCCTCGAGGCAAGTATTCTCAAATTTTGACATGGGAGCTAATGGAGGCGCCTTGGCATAGGGAAACCATTTGGGTAACGAGGCATGCGATGGCAAACAAATTTTCCTTTCCAACTAGAGATTTTCCCTTGAAAACTCATTTTCCACTCAAATTTGCATAGGTTAGCCATGAGAAATCCATCCTCGGGGAAAGAATTCTCAAATTTTGACATGGGAGTTCACGGGGGCACCTTGGCTTTGGGAAACCATTTGGTAAATGAGGCATACCAAGACAAACCAACTATCCTTTCCATATTGAGATTTTTCCTTGAAAACTCATTTTCCACCCAAATTCGCATAGAATAACCTTGGGAAATCCATTCTCGAGACAAGAATTCTTAAATTTTGACATGGGAGGTAATGGAGGCTCCTTGGCATAGGGAAACCATGTGGGTAACGAGGCACTCCATGGAAAACCAAGTTTCCTTTCCAACTTGAGATTTTCCCTTGAAAACCAATTTCACCCAAATTTCCATAGGTTAGCCTTAGAAAATCCATCCTCGAGGATAGAATTCTCAAATTTTTACGTTGGAGCTCATGGGGGCACCTGGGCAAAGGGAAACCATATGGGCAACGAGGCATGCTATGGTAAATCAAGTTTACTTCCAACTTGAGATTTTCCCTTGAAAACTCATTTTCCACCCAAATTCGCATAGGGTTAGGCTTGGGAAATCCATCATCGGGACAATAATTCTCAAATTTTAATAAGGGAGATAACCGGGGCACCTTGGCATAAGGAAACAAGGAATTTCATGGCAAACCAAGTCTCTCTTCCAACTTGATAATTTACTTCAAAACTCATTTTCCATCAAAATTTGCTTAGGTTAGCCTTGGGAAATCTATCCTCGGGGCAAGAATTCTCAAATTTTCACATGGGAGTTCAAGAGGGAATCTTGGCTTAAGGAAACCATTTGGGAAATGAGGCATGCCAAGCCAAAAATACTATCCCTTCAAACTTGAGATTTTCCCTTGAAAACTCTTTTTTCACCCAAATTCGCATAGGTTAGCCTTGGGAAATCCATCATCGGAGCAAGAATTCTCAAATTTTGACATGGGAGCTAATTGAGTCACCTTGTTATAAGGATCCATTTGGGCAATGAGGCATGCCATGGAAAACAAAGTATCCCTTTCAACTTTAGAATTTCTCTTGAAAACTCATTTTCCACCCAAATTCGCATAGGTTAGCCTTGGGAAATTCATCCTCGAGGCAAGAATTCTCAAATTTTGACATGGGAGCTAATTGAGTCACCTTGTTATAAGGATCCATTTGGGCAATGAGGCATGCCATGGAAAACAAAGTATCCCTTTCAACTTTAGAATTTCTCTTGAAAACTCATTTTCCACCCAAATTCGCATAGGTTAGCCTTGGGAAATTCATCCTCGAGGCAAGAATTCTCAAATTTTGACATGGGAGCTAATGGAGACACCTAGGCATAGGGAAACCATTTGGGTAATGAGGCATGCCATGGCAAACAAAGTTTCCTTTCCAACTCGAGATTTTCCCTTGAAAACTCATTTTCCACTCAAATTTGCATGGGTTAGCATTGGGAAATCCATCCTCGGGGAAAGAAATCTCAAATTTTTACCTTGGAGCTCATTGGAGCACTTGGGCATAGGGAAACCATTTGGGCAAAGAGATAGGCCATGGCAAACCAAGTTTCCCTTCCAACTTGAGATTTTCCCTTGAAAACTCGTTTTCAACCCCAATTTGCATAGGTTAGCCTTGAGATGGGAGCAAGAATTCTTAAATTTTGACATGGGAGCTCACGGGGGCACCTTGGCTTGGGGAAACCATTTGGTAAAGAAGGCATGCCAAGACAAGCCAACTATCCTTTCGAACTTGATATTTTCCCTTGAAAACTCATTTTGCACCCAAATTCGCATAGGTTAGCCTTGGGAAATCCATCCTCGATACAAGAATTCTCAAATTTTGACATGGGAGCTAATGGAGGCACCTTGGCATAGGGAAACCATTTGGGTAACGAGGCATTCCATGGCAATCCAAGTTTCCTTTCCAACTTGAGATTTTCCCTTGAAAACTCATTTTCCACCCAAATTTGATTAGCTTAGCCTTGGGAAATCCATCATCGGGGCAAGAATTCTTAAATTTTGACATGGGAGCTCACGGGGGCACCATGGCTTGGGGAAACCATTTGGTAAAGAAGGCATGCCAAGACAAGCCAACTATCCCTTCGAACTTGATATTTTCCCTTGAAAACTCATTTTGCACCCAAATTCGCATAGGTTAGCCTTGGGAAATCTATCCTCGATACAAGAATTCTCAAATTTTGTCATGGGAGCTAATGGAGGCACCTTGGCATAGGGAAACCATTTGGGTAACGAGGCATTCCATGGCAAACCAAGTTTCCTTTCCAACTTGAGATTTTCCCTTGAAAACTCATTTTCCACCCAAATTTGATTAGCTTAGCCTTGGGAAATCCATCATCGGGCAAGAATTCTAATATTTTGATATGGGAGATCACGGGGGCAGCTTGGCATAAGGAAACAAGGAATTTCATAGCAAACCAAGTCTCCCTTCCAACTTGATATTTTCCCTTGAAAACTCATTTTCCATCTAAATTTGCTTAGGTTTGCCTTGGGAAATCTATCCTGGGGGCAAGAATTCTTATATTTTGACATGAGAGTTCACGGGGGAACTGATAGCAATTCCGCAAGTGTACGGATTGATCGAAGTAATACAAAAGATTGTCGAACCACAGGGATAGTTGTTCATCAATTGCTCCTAAGAGTTTTGTGTTCAGAATGTGAAAAAGAAAAAGCAAAATATGTTTGAAGTTTGGTTGTGTGAATAACACTTGTGAGTAAAAGCTTTGAGTTATAATTCAGAAAAGAAGTACCCTGGGCAAAGCTCCACTTAGTCCAATTATGGTTTTCAAATCAAATTCTTATATGAAGTTCAGAATCTTTATCCATGATGTTATAGCCTCTACCTCTACTTGTTAATTCCTTAATCAAGTAAAACATTCAATGCCATTTGCCAAACCTAATTCCTTAGTGCCTAGTCAATTCAATTGAAGAATGAAGTTTATAAGTTCAGGCCAACACAATAAGTTTCTACCCTTATTCCTAAGTGATAGCAAACAAATCAATCTAATCCCAAGTCCCTTAATCCTCACCAACTTTCGTTGTGCAAGAAGAAAGCAAAACACTTGTGTGCACTCAAGAGAATATTGATTCAGAGAAAAGATACATGGAAAAGAAACTTTATTCATATAAGAAAATGAGAAGTTTAAACCATAATCAGAACTAAGGTTCACTTCACCCAAAATATAAAGAGAAACTAACCAAGCATGGCTAGGGAATTCATAATGCAAACTAAAGGAATAAAAACCTGAAAGAAGAGGGCCAAGAAGCCTCCCACAAGCTCCAAGAACCTAAACCTCTAAGTTTTGTTCAAAAAGTTACAAGATCCCTAAAAGAAATAACAAAATCCCTATTTATAGAGTTTCCAGCGGTAATCCACGCATGTGCGGGGTCTCCACCACGCACATGCGTGGCCAAAACGCTCAAAATCGAACAATTCGCAGCATCAGATTTTGCCACCACGCATGTGCGGGGTCTCCACCACGCACATGCGTGGCCAATCTGTCAATTTTCAGCTTTTAAGTCTGTTTACCACGCATGTGCGGGGTCTCTACCACGCACATGCGTGGTCTTCACGTTCCAGCCCCTTCCTCATACAGAACCACCACGCATGTGCGTGGCCTGAGGGGCGCACATGCGTGGTCTTCAGCAGTTTTTCAGCAGCTTTGTAACCTTCTTTTCCACAATCATCATTGCTCATTATTTTGCCTTCAACCATCATCATTAGCCATCAAGAGTCTATCAAACTTGAAAAGCATCTCAAAAACTCTATGATAACAACCATGTAACTTCTGAAAACTTCTCATTAATGGATATTTCCTCAATCCCACATTCAATCCAGCAAACAAAAACCCCCAAAAGCTCATCAACACTCATAATTTCACAAAGTTTCAGTTTAAGTCTGACAAAAAGAATTAATCCCAAACTAAAACTAAAAGAAACTAATAAAAAGACTAAATAAATAGATTAAAAAAAACTAAACTAATGCAGATGCAATTATGAACTAAAAAGGGACTTAACTTGACCAACAACTCAATAAAGGACTCAAAACGGAAAAGAACGAAAGAAAAATGACTCGACAAAGATAGAATAAACCTCGGGTCATCACACCACTATACTCAACGGCAGCTTGTCCTCAAGCGTAAACTCAAGGTAGCTTGTCCTCAAGCACAGAATAAATCACCCATTCTTCAGCTACTTAAGCTTTTCAAAACAAGATACTTCACAAAACAAAAGAAAGGTCAAATGCGCACAACTAAAGATGAGAAGTCAGCAAGACTTCCAAGCAAGAGCTCATCAACTTCCTCACATATCAAGCACTTTCCTCACATTTTGGTGCTCTAACATACAAGTACAAAACTTCAGCCCTGGTAATCAATCAAATCAAAGTTAGTTGCAAAGTAGCAAGAATCAGAGAGAGACTGAAAATGATTGTAACTTTGGCTAGGGTAAAGGTAGGGAAACCAAGAAAAAGGGTGGCACAAGGGGCTCTCAAAACATGTTGGGGTGAGTGACTGTTTTATTCAACACAACCTGAGCAGAATGTTTAGACTTTGAGATTCCTTCCTTCTTTTTATTTTATTTTCTTTTTCTTTTGTTTTTCAATTGTCAAGGCACTTGCCCTTCTTTTGACAATTCAGCTAGCTTTTTTTTTCTTTTCTTTGTTAGGAAGGAAGCCCTTTTATAATTTTACCTGCTCAAACAAAACCATAAGACACTCACCAACAACACAATTCACCATAGTTTGGGGGCCAAGAAAAATTATTCAATTATAAGGCTCAACTTGGGCAACTAGGAAAAAAAAATGCAATTTCAGCAAAGGTCTGAGGCCAGAAAGAATTTCCTACCAAGTCTCTTCAAAGATTCAAGCGCTAAGCAACAACCAACATGCATTTCAAAACAGAGCTAAGTATGTGCAAGCATGTTAGGAATAAACTTTGAGACACTCAGCACTAAACAAAAACAATAGGGTGTTGAAGTGAAACACCCTTTCTTATGAACTGGAGCAAGTAAGATCAAGCTACCTCACCTTCCAATCACAATAGCATGTTCAAAGACCACAAGATAAAAACATGGGAGTATCAACAACTTTCAATAAGAAGCAGCTAATTAAAGGGTGAAACCACTTAAGTAAGTTCAGCATAGCAGCAAGAAACCCTAAGATATCCATACTGACTCAAAGGTAAAAAGCAAAACATGCAAAAGACTCGATGCACTAACTACCTAAAAAGAAAAAGAAAACGATTTAATTATTTTTATAGAAGAACACAAAATTTAAAGCAAACTCAAATTAAAGAGAAGCAAACCTGGACTTGGGTTGTCTCCCAAGAAGCTCAATTTTTAAGTCTTTGATAGACTACCCCGGACTCAAAGTTCTAGCCGGGGTTTATATCAAATTGCATTCGATCCTTTAGATCATGCAAATTTTGACACAACTGCATCATCATATTACCTGCATTTCCAGATATCATGGCAACATAAATCAAATTAAGAATAGAGGGTTTAAGAAAATTCTCATTGATTTTCTTCCATTTTGTGCTGAGAAAATTCCACCCTCTTTCTTGTTCATTGCCATGTTTTTCATTGATCCACAAGTCCTTGAGTTTGATGCTAAGACTTGGAGTTTCCTCCTCATCTTTCTGCATTTTGTCTCCAAAGACAAAATCCTCTATGGATACATCATCACATTCAATCACATTTTCCATTTGTTCACCAATTGTATTATCACTTTTTGTCTCAAGAACATTGGTGAAGTCTCCTTTTGGGGATTCTTCTTCACTTTGTGGCTCTTCACTTTTCTCCACAATGTCACTTTCATGGATAATTAGTGATTGCGCTCCCTCCTCCAAAGCTTGAGGGCAGAAATATTCTGGTATCCCTTCAGCTATGGTTTTGGCTATATGTTCCAATTGAGTCTCCAAATTCCTGATGGAAGCTTCTTGATTCTTGAAGATGTTTCTTGTCTCATTCATGAAGCTTTTCATGGTGAGTGTCAACTCCTCTATTTTCTCTTCTAAGCTCTCTTGATATTGATGGGGTTGTTCTTGGTCAAATGGTTGATGTTCAAACTCTCCATAGTATTGATGACTTGGTAGATCCCATGGATTGAAATTGTCATCACCTTCCCCAAAGATATCCGGTTGTCCTTCCCATCCTTGGTCATAGTATTGACATTGGTCATATCCATGGATTCCACTCAAATCAAAAGCATCCATTGAACCTTGTAAAAATCACTTTCACACAAACAAGTTAATAGCACCGATTCAATGAAGCAATAAAAATTCCAAGCAATAAAACTCAAGAATCAATCAACAAAACAAAACTATCCCCGGCAACGACGCCAAAAACTTGATAGCAATTCCGCAAGTGTACAGATTGATCGAAGTAATACAAAAGATTGTCGAACCACAGGGATAGTTGTTCATCAATTGCTCCTAAGAGTTTTGTGTTCTGAATGTGAAAAAGAAAAAGCAAAATATGTTTGAAGTTTGGTTGTGTGAATAAACTTGTGAGTAAAAGCTTAGAATTATAATTCAGAAAAGAAGTACCCTGGGCAAAGCTCCAATTAGTCCAATTATGGTGTAAGACCTGGATTTTCAGAACAAGTTAATTTCCGACTCACGCGTGGAATCAGTGTAAGCGTGACAGGAGTTTGATATTTGATAAAGATTAATGAAGAAGAAAGTTCAGGAATTGCTTGAGGAATGTTGCGTAGTTGCTTCCGGAGTTAGGGCGAGTCGTCTGCACACCTACCTTATGGCGAGCGTGTCCAGTATAGGCTATATCGCTTTTAGAGCAACGTTTTAAGTGAGATTTCGAATTCTTGGGAAATTTAAAGGTTCTTTTTATTTTTCCATCGACCAGCGTTTCATTTCGGAACTCTGGACTGTACGCACGATAGTATTCACTTTTCGGAAGTTCGACGACGCTAATTTCTTTGCTTCGAAACCCTAGTTTCGAGCGATGGATGAAGACTTTTTCTATTCGGCACTTCTAACGAAGTTTCCGTCCGCATTGCCAGATTTGTTTCGATGTTTCCAATCTTTCTTCAGAAAGAAGTTTTGTCGTTTGAGCATCACAGCAAAAAGTAGTTTTTCGGGGCAGATTAACTTACACCGCTTTTGGGATTTTAGATATCGTTTTTCCCAAATTTCTGAGATTTGTTTTTGAGTTCTGGAATTCTGACGCCATAATCTCTCTTAGAATTCTTCGGTAAACGTGCTGCAAAAATCGGAATCGCGAAATTTTCATTTTCCCGCGATTTCACCCTCCTATAAATAATTGAAAAAGCAAAATATCTTCATTTTTCTCCACAAAGAGGCCGTGAGTTAGGGAGAGGAGAGGGAGAGGAGATTTTCGCCGAAACTCGACCGATCTTCGCGCAGTTCGTTCCTACTTCAAGGTATCGAGGTAACTAGCTTGATTCTTACCTTTGATTACTGTTTCTTCTGCGTTTCTGTAGTCGTTTCTGTGCTCACAGTTTTGAGCTTTTTGTAAAACTATCTGTTTTCTCTGATTTCTTGCTTGGGTTATCTTCCCTACGTTCCCAAGAGTCTAAAACCTCTGTCAGTAATCGCCGATTGTGATCGAGTTGTCCAAGATCTGAAAAACTGTTTCAAAACCCTTTTTGTCTCACATTTCAAAACTTTATTGTCGAAAAGACATAATCTGACTTCGTGCCTTTAGGATTTGTTGTCCCGGATGTCGTTAGGATCATTGCTGTCAAATTTGTTTTCCGAACTGATAACTTTGAGGTTTTGAGCTTTTATTTTGGACCAAAACGCCCCTGAACGGCCGTATTTTGATCCGATTGTCCGAAAATTGTTCCGACAGTTTCTTTGCCTTAGTTTTACCCTAAAACTACCTTGTAAACAGATTTGATCGAAGAAAAAGAGCCGAAGCCCTTTTTCCTTTATGGCCGTGAGCTAGTAGTGTTGGGGGGGGGGAGTTTTCGTTTTCGAAAACTTGTCTTTTCGTACTCGATTGCTGTATTCTGAAGCTTTAATGCTTTGTCTATTGTTTATGAGTTGTATTGTGATCAAACTAATCGATTTTGTGTGGATTCTGCTTTGTTTTCTCCGAGGTTCAGTTGACGGAACTTTGGAATTCTCAGAGCAATTGTTTGAAGGAACCTTTGATGGCGAGGCTGGATCAGCTCGAGGTTAGGGAAACTTACTATATTAGCTATGATTGCATGATAGGCATCGATAAATTCGACTTATGCTTTATCTGATGTTGTTTATGATGATGAGTTGATGTTATGATGCTTTTCCATAACTTGTGATATTGTGATGTTGTTGGATTGTGCGTTTTGACGCGACTTCGGAGTGGAGATTCATTGATCTGGTGATCTTTGATATTTCGGGTTGGATGAACAACCCTAGGCAAGTTCAAATGTGGGGTTTGAGACTTAGCCATTTGTTGGGATTCGTTTGAATACTTAGACTTTCCCCGGGAAACTTCTTTTGGCAGGTTTTTGGAAACTTAGAAAGATTAGAATTTCGAAAATTAGAGACTTTGGGAGACTTAGACTTTGAGAAATAAACTCATAACCTGACTAATCCAATTCGAAACGTTTTTACTAAACGAATAATTATAGGGAACCTAAAGGAGAAAATAATTGCGAAAGACGGGGAAAAGTCGACTTTGGTTGTGGGTTTGGAGAGTTTTGGAATTGGGGAAAGCCACTAAGGTGAGCTATGGTGATGATTGAAAGTCACCGAGTACTCTAGTACTCCTGGTAGTGTTGTTCGAGTCGTGTTGTATTGACCGGCACAGACTCTGGGCTTTGTTTGTGGGTTTTGTGGTGGGAGTTGTGTTGTATTGACCGACACTAACTCCGAGTCGTGTTGTATTGACCGACACTGACTCTGGCTTTGATTTTGGGTTTTGTTGTTGGGGTTGTGTTGTATTGACCGACACTAATCCCTTGGGTTCTCTTGTTGTTGGAGCTGTGTTGTATTGACTGACACTTAGCGCTCTTGTTGTTTGGGCTGTGTTGTATTGACCTACACTAGACCCTTGTGTACTCTTGTGGGTGGAGTTGTGTTGTATTGACCGACACTTACTCCGAGTTGTGTTGTATTAACCGACACTAACTCTTGGGTTTGTTTTGAGTTTGGGTTTGAGCTAAACACTTATGTGGTGAGGACGATTCGATGTTTGGCTAACCATATTGCATCAATCGGGTGAATAACGGGAATGGTTCACCTGTGCATCTCATGGTGAATAACGGGAATGGTTCACCACTGCATATATGATGAATAACGGGAATGGTTCATCATACGGTGAATAACGGGAATGGTTCACCAAGGATGAATAACGGGAATGGTTCATCCAGGATGAATAACGGGAATGGTTCATCCATAGTGAAGAACGGGAATGCTTCACTTGTGGCGAACGGGAACGCGTCACAATCCGGATCATATTGTGCATTTCACGCATACATTCATTCTGACTGGAATCGTGTGCTGTTTGATTTATTGAAGCATTGTTAGAGCCAATAACATACTAGGATTGTTTATATATATATATCAACATATATATCTATACCCCATATCACATGTTGAGTGTAAATCTACTTATTTCCGTGAGTTCACCCTAGCGCCTTGGCTTTGGTTTCATGTTTGTGTTTGGGCGGTCGGCCTGCTGCCAGATGTCGACGGTGGATTGGGTTTCGATGGTCTCTCCCTCGGTGGGGGATCAGGTTTGAGTTGATGGACCGGACTGACGAGCGTGGACGTCTGACGAAAGGAGTTTTTTTACGACGCATGGAGATGAGCTTCAACTTTCCGACTTCAGTCCGCTGTGGACTCGGTACCGGGAGGGTAGATTTAGGCAGGCGTCATATTTTGTGTAGAGCTCTGATTCGTCTTACTTTTGGGACAGGGTAGGTTCCCGATGCATGGCTTTTCGTGTGGTTCTCTTATTGAGGGATCACAGTGAGTCATTCGGACTGTAGGGGTCTTTGCTTAGGCCATTTTGAGGCCGACTCTCTACTAGTGGATTGTAATTACAACTTTCTCACTCAAACTTATGGATCTGTATATATTTGCCTACGGGCACACCACTTTGGAGTCACTGCGAGTGCGCGTGACGTGGGAGTGCAGCTGAGGCTGTACATGTTTATATTTGTTGTATATTGGTTAGTTTAGTGGTTGGGCTATGTCTTTATTTTCTATTGCTTTATTTAAAAGGAATCAAACGAGAAAAAAAATTACCTGTTTTCCGCGTAAAGTTTATTTTTTTTTACTAAAGTGACACCTGGAAATCGGGGTGTTACATATGGTTTTCAAATCAAATTCTTATATGACGTTCAGAATCTTTATCCATGATGTTATAGCCTCTACCTCTACTTGTTAATTCCTTAATCAAGTAAAACATTCAATGCCATTTGCCAAACCTAATTCCTTAGTGCCTAGTCAATTCAATTGAAGAATGAAGTTTATAAGTTCAAGCCAACACAATAAGTTTCTACCCTTATTCCTAAGTGATAGCAAACAAATCAATCTAATCCCAAGTCCCTTAATCCTCACCAACTTCCGTTGTGCAAGAAGAAAGCAAAACACTTGTGTGCACTCAAGAGAATATTGATTCAGAGAAAAGATACATGGAAAAGAAACTTTATTCATATAAGAAAATGAGAAGTCTAAACCATAATCAGAACTAAGGTTCACTTCACCCAAAATACAATGAGAAACTAACCAAGCATGGCTAGGGAATTCATAATGCAAACTAAAGGAATAAAAACCTGAAAGAAGAGGGCCAAGAAGCCTCCCACAAGCTCCAAGAACCTAAACCTCTAAGTTTTGTTCAAAAGTTACAAGATCCCTAAAAGAAATAACAAAATCCCTATTTATAGAGTTTCCAGCGGTAATCCACGCATGTGCGGGGTCTTCACCACGCACATGCGTGGCCAATCTGTCAATTTTCAGCTTTTAAGTCTGTTTACCACGCATGTGCGGGGTCTCTAACACGCACATGCGTGGTCTTCACATTCCAGCCCCTTCCTCATACAGAACCACCACGCATGTGCGTGGCCTGAGGGGCGCACATGCGTGGTCTTCAGCAGCTTTGTAACCTCCTTTTCCACAATCATCATTGCTCATTATTTTGCCTTCAACCATCATCATTAGCCATCAAGAGTCTATCAAACCTGAAAAGCATCTCAAAAACTCTATGATAACAACCATGTAACTTCTGAAAACTTCTCATTAATGGATATTTCCTCAATCCCACATTCAATCCAGCAAACAAAAACCCCCAAAAGCTCATCAACACTCATAATTTCACAAAGTTTCAGTTTAAGTCTGACCAAAAGAATTAATCCTAAACTAAAACTAAAAGAAACTAATAAAAATACTAAATAAATAGATTAAACAAAAACTACACTAATGCAGATGCAATTATGAACTAAAAAGGGACTTAACTTGACCAACAACTCAATAAAGGACTCAAAACCGAAAAGAACGAAAGAAAAATGACTCGACAAAGATAGAATAAACCTAGGGTCATCAGGAACCTTGGCTTAGGGAAAAAATTTGGGAAATGAGGCATGCCAAGACAAATATACTATCCCTTCCAACTAGATATTTTCCCTAGAAAACTCATTTTCCACCCACATTCGCATTGGTTTGCCTTGGAAAATCCATCATCGGGGCAAGAATTCTCAAATTTTGACATGGGAGCTCACGGGGGCACATTGGCACGGGGAATCCATTTGGGCAACGAGGCATGCCATGGCAAACAAAGTTACCCTTCCAACTTTAGAATTTCTCTTGAAAACTCATTTTCCACCCAAATTCGCATAGGTTAGCCTCGGGAAATTCATCCTCGAGGCAAGAATTCTCAAATTTTGACATGGGAGGTAATGGAGGCACCTTGGCATTGGGAAACCATTTGGTAAATGAGGCATGCCAGGACAAACCAACTATCCTTTCCAACTTGAGATTTTTCCTTGAAAACTCATTTTCCACCCAAAATCGCTTAGAATAACCTTAGGAAATCCATTCTCGAGACAAGAATTCTCAAATTTTGACATGGGAGGTAATGGAGGCACCTTGGCATTGGGAAACCATTTGGGTAACGAGGCATTCCATGGAAAACCAAGTTTACTTTCCAACTTGAGATTTTCCCTTGAAAACTCATTTTCCACCCAAATTTGTATAGGTTAGCCATGGGAAATCCATCCTCGGGGAAAAAATTCTCAAATTTTTACGTTGGAGCTCATGGGGGCACCTGGGCAAAGGGAAACCATTTGGGCAACGAGGCATGCCATAGAAAACCAAGTATCCTTCCAACTTGAGATTTTCCCTTGAAAACTCATTTTCCACCCAAATTTGCATTGGTTAGCCTTGGGAAATCGATCATCGGGGCAAGAATTCCCAAATTTTGATAAGGGAGATTACTGAGGCACCTTGGCATAAGGAAATAAGGAATTTCATGGCAAACCAAATCTCCCTTCCAACTTGATATTTTACCTTGAAAACTCATTTTCCATCAAAATTTGGATAGGTTAGCCTTGGGAAATCTGTCCTCGAGGCAAGAATTCTCAAATTTTGACATGGGAGTTCAAGGGGGAATCTTTGCTTAAGGAAACCATTTGGGAAATGAGGCATGCCAAGACCAACATACTATCCTTTCCAAGTTGAGATTTTCCCTTAAAAACTCATTTTTCACTCAAATTCACATTTGTTAGCCTTGGGAAATCCATCATCGAGGCAAGAATTCTCAAATTTTGATATAGGAGCTCACGGGGGCACCTTGGCTTAGGGAAACGATTTGGGCAATTATGCATGCCATGACAAACAAACTCTCCCTTCCAACATATATTTTCCCTTGTAATCTCATTTTACACCCAAATTTGCATAGGTTAGCCTTGAGAAATCCATCATCGGGGCAAGAAATCTCAAATTTTGACATGGGAGCTCAATGGGGAACTTTGGCACGAGGAATCCATTTGGGCTACGAGGCATGCCATGGAAAACAAAGTTTCCCTTCCAACATTAGAATTTCTCTTGAAAACTCATTTTTCACCCAAATTCGCATAGGTTAGCCTTGGGAAATCCATTCTCGAGGCAAGAATTCTCAAATTTTGACATGGCAGCTAATGGAGGAACTTTGGCATAGGGAAACCATTTGAGTAAAGAGGCATGCCTTGGCAAACAAATTTTCCTTTCCAACTTGATATTTTCCCTTAATAACTCATTTTCTACTCAAATTTGTATAGGTTACCTTTGGAAATCCATCCTCGGAGCAAGAATTCTCAAATTTTGACATGGAAGTTCATGGGGGAAACTTAGCTTAGGGCAACCATTTGGGAAATGAGGCATGCCAAGACAAACCAACTATCCCTTCCAACTTGAGATTTTCCCTTGAAAACTCATTTTCTACCCAAATTCGCATAGGTTAGCCTTGGTAAATCCATCATCGGGGCAAGAATTCTAAAATTTTGATATGGGAGATCACGGGGGCACCTGGGCATAAGGAAACCATTTGGGCAACGAGGCAGGCCATGACAAACCAAGTTTCCTTCCCGCTTGAGATTTTCCCTTGAAAACTCATTTTCCACCCAAATTCGCATAGGTTAGCCTTGGGAAATCCATCATCGGGGCAAGAATTCTCAAATTTTGAATGGGAGTTCACGGGGGCACCTTGGCTTTGGGAAACCATTTGGTAAATGAGGCATGCCCAGACAAACCAACTATCCTTTCCATATTGAGATTTTTCCTTGAAACTCATTTTCCACCCAAATTCGCATAGAATAACCATGTGAAATCCATCCTCGGGGAAAGAATTCTCAAATTTTTACGTTGGTGCTCATGGGGGCACCAGGGCCAAGGGAAATCATTTGGGCAACGAGGCATGCCATGGAAAACCAAGTTTCCTTCCAACTTGAGTTTTCCCTTGAATTCTCATTTTTCACCCAAATTCGCATAGGGTTAGCCTTGGGAAATCCATCAACGGGACAATAATTCTCAAATTTTAATAAGGGAGATCACTAGGGCACCTTGGCATAAGGAAACAAGGAATTTGATAGCAAACCAAGTCTCGCTTCCAACTTCATATTTTACTTCAAAACTCATTTTCCATCAAAATTTGCATAGTTTAGCCTTGGGAAATCTATCCTCGGGGCAAGAATTCTCAAATTTTGACATGGGAGTTCAAGAGATAATCTTTGCTTAAGGAAACTGATGAGCAATATTTTACCCATTTTATATAGCCTTAATTTGTCATTATTCGTAATTAATTGACCTTGCTTGACAGAGATTTCTATTATTTGGTCTAATTACGTTTATTCTTATTTTCAGGTTTTATTTGACATCAAGGGCATTTTGGAGATTTGCGGAATGAAGATTTGATTGTGCTGGAGTGAAGATTGTATTTTAGGAAATATTAGGATTTAATTTCGGAATAAATTAAGTTTGATATCTTTCAGATTCAAACTTATTTAGGTTGTTATTTTAAAACTCTATCTTTAGGATTTATTAGTATTTATTGTTATCTTTTAGGATTTGATTTTGATTAGGATTTGTGATCTCAGCTCCTATTTAAGGATTTGTGCTGAAAGAAACAATTACCTTTTGCCTTCTGCTATTATTTAATACAATTTTCGAATTTTAGTTATATTAGAGCTCTGCTAGGGTTTTAATGTTTTAATCCCTATTCTCTTCTCCAAATTAATTGTTGAATTCGCCCCATCCATGGAAGGCTAATCGATTCGAACGAATTCCTTTGCAAAGTATATCGCGCTCTTGAGGTATAGTGCTTAATAGAATTCGCCTGATTAGTTTTCTTCATCTCTACTTCTGGCTTAGGTTTGCTTAATTCCTTATGATTAAAAATAGAAGATGATGTATGTTCGCTTAGTTCATATTAGGGCGTAAAAGATTCTTAATCACTTAGTTTAGGAATCTGTGAATTAGTTATCGCTTAGTTAATTAATTCTCACGCACTAGGAAACTAATAACAAGAATTGATCTTTAGATACCCGTGATTGAGCAGCGATATACTAAACAAAGGGATTCATCCGTCTTTACTTATCATATTAATCTGTTTTTACTTTCTGCTGATCTTTTGAACTGAATCACAAAACCCCCCCCCCAGTGTGTGTGCGTTGTGCGTTCTTAATACTGAGTCTTTGTTGAAACGATAATCCTTGGAAAACGACCTAGGAGTCACTTCCTAGTTACTACAGTTTTCTAAATTAATTATTTGTATCGGGTACGACCTCGATCAAATTTGGCGCCGTTGCCGGGGAACTGTCGTCTTAACCAAAGGTTCAATAGAGTTAGTATTAGTAGTATTATATTATTAGTAGTAGTATTAACAAGTTCGATCTCTGACGCAGGTACTGGATTTGTTGGTGAAGGTAAGGATTAGTGATTTTTGAAGGATAATTAGGCTGTAACTTCAAACGACCATATCTTTTGCTCCAAAACTCGGAATTCAACATATTATATATGCTTTTGGGGTAGAAAAAAATTTCCAATTCATCTGTGATGGCTACGCCGTGAGATCGATTCTTAAAAACGCAAAAAGAGGCCTTCCGCCAAAAGTTTTTTTAGGGTTTTGAAAAAAAAAAATTTACTTTCAAGTGATTCTTATTCTAATTGGGATACTTAGTGTTGCATGACTAGGGCTAATCCTGGGTTTTTGCATCCATTTATTTCTGAAATAGATCGAGAATTTCATAATTTAATTAGAGCACGTAGAGCTTTTGTTACTGATCCTCATTTATGTGATTCTGATTCTGACCTTGATTTTGATTCTGAATTTGTTGCAGTTTCTGAAAACATGGCTGAAGAAGGACCGCGAGAGAGAACACTAAGGGAGCTGGCTGCACCTGATTTCACCTACGAAAGCTTGTGTATCCAGTATCCTGAGGATGTACCACGTGTACTCAAAACTGGACTAATCCATTTATTGCCTAAGTTTGGTGGTCTTGCATGTGAAGATCCTCATATGCACATCAAGGAGTTCCGTACTGTCATATCCACCATGAAGCCTCCTGAAGTTGACAAAGATCATATCTGTTTGAAGGCTTTTCCTCATTCCCTTCAGGGAACTGCAGAGACCTGGTTGTATAACTTGCCTCCTTCATCCATTGCAAGCTGGGACGACCTGAAAAGAAAGTTTCTTGAGAAGTTCTTCCCTGCCTCTAGGACAACTTCAATCTGAAAAGACATCTCAGGAATCAGGCAGCTACATGGAGAGACTCTACATGAATACTGAGAAATATTCAAGACACTATGTGTGAGCTGCCCCCATCACCAGATTTCCGAGCAGCTCCTAGTTCAGTATTTCTATGAGGGTTTGCTCAACATGGAGAGACATCTCATTGATGCTGCTTGTGGAGGTGCATTGAATGACATGACTCATACTGAAGCCAGGCAGTTGTTTGAGAAGATGGCTGCTAATTCTCAGCAGTTTCAAACAAGGAGTAATGATGCTGTTAAAACTGTTAATGAGATTGGGACAGATCCAAGGATGGACAAGCTTGAGAAGAGGATGGAAACCATTGCCAGTTTGGTTACTCAATTGGCCATGAACCAGAATAAACCTTCACAACAGGCAAAGGTTTGTGGCATTTGCACTAAAGACCATAATACTGGTGTTTGTCCTTCTTTGCAGGAACTTACAGATGAGAATCCTGAAGCATATGCTGCCAACATTTTCAATAATCGACCTCAGCAAAATTATGATCTGTCATCTAATAGATATAATCCTGGCTGGAGAAATCATCCAAATCTTAGATGGTCTGATCAGTCACAACCTGCCCAAGCACCGTTTCAGAATAATGCTAGACCATATGTTCCTCCTCCAATGCAACAACATGCTAACAACCCTGCTGCACCGCAATCTAAAGAATCTTCATTGGAGGATATGTTGAAGCAGATGACAGCCCAAAACATGCAGTTCCAACAAGACACCAGATCCTCTATTCAGAATCTGACCACCCAGATAGGGCAGATGGCTACTTCAATAAACCAGCTACATTCCCAGAATTCAGATAAGCTACCCTCTCAGACGGTTGTCAATCCAAGAAATGTGAGTGCCATCACCTTACGGTCGGGGAAGAAAATTGATGCAGATCATGGACCAGAGCCAGAGCCAGAGCCTGAACCTGAAAAGGAGACAGAGACCACTGCCACAAGAACCTTCCAAGTACAACCACCTTCCATTCCTCTTCCATTCCCTCCGAAAGCTATGCCAAGCAAAAAGAAGGAAGAGGTAGATAAAGGAATCTTGGAGATATTCAAGAAAGTGGAGGTGAACATACCTCTACTTGATGCACTCAAGCAAATTCCAAAATATGCAAAGTTTCTGAAAGAATTATGCACTCAGAAAAGGAAGCTGAAAGGAAACGAAAGAGTTCGCATGGGGAGAAACGTTTCTGCAATCATAGGTAAAGCTAGTAAACCTGCTCATGTTTCTGATGTTCCTGAAAAGTGTGAGGATCCAGGTACGTTTTCTGTTCCTTGTGTCTTAGGTGATACTAAATTTGAAAGTGCCATGCTAGATCTAGGAGCTTCAATTAATGTGATGCCTATGTCTATTTTTAAATCACTTTCACTTGGACCTTTGAAACCTACGGGTGTTGTCATCCAATTAGCAAATAGGAGCACGGCACACCTTGCTGGTTGGGTAGAGGATGTTTTGGTTAGGGTTGGTGAACTTGTTTTCCCTGCTGATTTTTATGTGCTTGAAATGGAAAAAGGATCTTCCCGTAATACAGTTCCTATCATTTTGGGGAGACCATTTTTAAAGACAGCCCGAACCAAGATAGATTTTTATGCTGGTATACTGACTATGGAATTCGGTGATATTGTGGTTAGGATAAATATTTTTGATGCTATGAAACACCCACCTGAAGACTATTCTGTGTTTCATATTGATTTGCTTGATGAACTGCTTGATGATATGCTTGCTGAACATGAATCTGATTTCCTACATGATTCTGATTTCCCTTCACTAGCAGGGTCATGCACTTGTCATACATGTACTGCTACTGAAATGTGTGATTCTTGCATTGATCAATTTTTGGACACTGTTGTTGTTGACTCAGATGTTAAGAAATCCGATTGCACTAACCCAGTTGTTGAACTGCCGGCTACAGAAAATGTATCTGCTAGTTTGGTTCCATCTGTTTTGCAGGAACCCGTATTGGAGCTAAAGCCCTTACCATATAACCTCAAGTATGCCTACTTGGAGGATGACAAGAAGCTCCCTATCATTGTTTTCTCAACCCTTCATGAAAATCAAGAGGAAAAGTTGCTGCAAGTACTAAAGAAGCACAAGAAAGCTATTGGTTGGACTTTAGCTGACATTCCTGGGATTAGTCCATCCATGTGCATGCATAGAATACTCTTTGAAGAAGGAGCGAAGCCAGTAAGAAAACCACAAAGGAGACTCAACCTAGTGATACTTGATGTTTTGAGGAAGGAGATCACCAAGCTTCTACAAGCTGGAATTATATACCCGATCTCTGACAGCCCTTGGGTGAGCCCAGTTCAAGTGGTCCCTAAGAAGACAGGACTGACCGTAGTGAAGAATGAGAGGAACGAGCTTATCCCTACTCGAGTGCAAAACAGTTGGAGAGTCTGCATTGATTATAGGAGGCTCAATCAAGCAACTAGAAATGATCACTTTCCTTTGCCCTTCATTGATCAAATGCTTGAGCGCTTAGCAGGTAAAAGTCACTACTGTTTTCTTGATGGTTTTTCTGGGTACTTTCAAATTCACATTGCTCCTGAGGACCAAGAAAAGACCACATTCACTTGTCCCTTTGGCACTTTTGCCTATAGGAGGATGCCCTTTGGCCTATGCAATGCCCCTGGTACATTCCAGCGGTGCATGGTAAGTATTTTTAGTGATTTCTTAGAGAGTTGCATCGAGGTATTTATGGATGATTTCACTGTTTACGGATCTTCATTTGATACATGTTTAGATAATCTGGATAAAGTTTTGCATAGGTGCATTGAAACTAACCTTGTTTTGAATTATGAGAAGTGTCATTTTATGGTAGAACAAGGCATAGTTCTAGGTCATGTGATTTCTAACAAAGATATAGAGGTGGATCCCGCCAAGATAGATGTTATTTCACAATTTCCTTACCCCTCTTGCGTGCGAGAGGTGCGTTCTTTTCTTGGCCATGCAGGTTTTTATCGCAGGTTCATTCGGGATTTCAGCAAGAAAGCCCTTCCTCTCTCTAACTTGCTTCAAAAGGAAGTGGCGTTTGATTTTGATGAGAAATGCCGAGAGGCGTTCGATTGCCTAAAGAAAGCCTTGACCACCACTCCTATCATTCAGGCACCTGATTGGACAGCCCCTTTTGAGCTCATGTGTGATGCCTCTAATTACGCATTGGGTGCTGCCCTTGCTCAAAAAGTGGATAAGTTACCTAGGGTAATATATTATGCTTCCAGGACTTTAGATTCTGCCCAAGCGAATTACACAACCACTGAAAAAGAACTTCTAGCTATTGTGTTTGCTCTAGATAAATTCAGATCATATTTGCTAGGTTCTAGGATTATTGTTTATACTGACCATGCAGCTCTAAAGTTCCTGTTGAAGAAGGCTGAATCAAAACCTAGGTTGATCCGATGGATGCTCTTGCTCCAAGAGTTTGACTTGGAGATTAGAGATAGAAGTGGAGCACAGAATTTGGTGGCCGATCACTTGAGTCGGATAGAGAGGGATGCTGATACTCTACCCATTAGAGATGACTTTCCGGATGAGCGGCTCTTTAATATTTCAGTTTCTTTTCCAGCACCCTGGTTTGCTAATATTGTTAATTATTTAGTTGCTTCTGTTTTCCCTCCATTTGCATCTCGAGCTCAGATTGCTAAGCTTAAGAGTGATGCTAAATATTATTGTTGGGATGACCCCTATTTGTGGAAGTTTTGTACTTACCAAGTTATTAGGAGGTGCATTCCAGAGCATGAGATTGAATCAGTCCTTCAATTTTGCCATGCTTCTGCAGTGGGCGGTCACTTTGGACCCCAAAGGACAGCACGCAAGGTGCTTGATTCTGGATTTTACTGGCCCACCATCTTCAAAGATGCGTCAAGGATTTGCAGCACTTGTGAGCCATGTCAGAGAGCAGGCGGTACGATTTCTCGGAGAAAAGAGATGCCTCAACAGCCCATGCTGTTTTGTGAGGTCTTTGATGTCTGGGGTATCGATTTTATGGGTCCTTTTCCTGTTTCTTTTGGTTTTTATTATATTTTGCTTGCTGTTGATTATGTTTCTAAATGGGTGGAAGCTAAGGCCACTCAGACTAATGATTCTCGAGTTGTTGTGGATTTTGTTAGGTCTAACATCTTTTGCAGGTTTGGCATTCCTAGAGCAATCATTAGTGACCAAGGCACCCATTTCTGCAATAGGTCCATGCAAGCTCTTCTCAAGAAATATGGGGTTGTTCATAGAATTTCCACACCATACCATCCTCAAACAAATGGGCAAGCTGAGAATTCCAACAGAGAGATAAAGAGGATCTTGGAGAAGACGGTCCAGCCTAACAGGAAGGATTGGAGCAATAGACTTGAGGATGCTCTTTGGGCCCACCGTACTGCTTACAAAGCACCCATCGGAATGTCCCCTTACCGCGTTGTCTTTGGTAAGGCATGTCATCTTCCAGTTGAGATAGCGCATAGGGCTTATTAGGTTGTGAAGACTTGCAACTTGTCTCTTGATCAAGCTGGTGGCGAAAGGAAGCTTCAATTGAGTGAGTTAGATGAGATCCGCTTGGAAGCCTATGAGAACTCTAAGTTCTACAAAGAGAAGACCAAAATATTCCATGATAGCTTGATTTCCAGAAAAGACTTTTTGGTTGGACAACAAGTGTTGTTGTATAACTCTAGGCTTGGCCTAATGAGCGGTAAGCTTCGTTCTAAGTGGATTGGTCCTTTTGTTGTTACTAACGTGTTTCCTTATGGTACTGTAGAGATCAAAAGTGAATCCACAGATAAGAGCTTCAAAGTTAATGGTCATCGCCTCAAGCATTTCCTCACTAATCCTTCTCTTGTGGATGCTACCATGGACGATGTTTCCTTGGTTGTTTCCACCCTCCTCCCGCCATGAATCAGGGAGTTTTCTTTCTCCTTCTTTACTTTTATTGCACTTGTTCAATTCCATATTTGTTATGCTTCATTGGGACGATGTGTAGTTTAAGTGTGGGGGGGGGGGAGATTAGCTTAGGTAGAATAAATTAGATGAATAAATTGATCCATACTTTTCTTTGAATTCTTAGGTCTTGTTTAGATTATGGGCATTTTTCTTTCTTTGAATTGAGTCATGATATCTTGTGATGTGAATCCATGCATTCTAGTGTGTCAAGTTACTTTTGAAAATTGAGGGGTTGAAACAATTATGATAGACTTAATTCCCCTGTGAGAGTTTTGAGCCTTAACTGTAGGTGGTCAACTGTATGCCATCTCTAATCTTTTTCTTGTGTGATTGCACTCTTGATTACTTGCACTCTAGAACTTGACTTGACGCTTGTTTCTACTTGATACTCACATGCACATATTGAGGTGATTTTAGGCATTTTCTTCTTTTAATTAATAAGCCACTAGCCATATAAGCCTACCTTGAATGAATTATCCTTTGATAGCCACTTTGAGCCTTTTTACCCTTCTTTTCTTTAGCTCATTACAAGCTTATAAGTGAAAAACCATGATTGACCTAATCTTAGGGAATTTTGGAGCTTTGGAATTGTTTTGGGAGTAAGTACTAAGTGGGTAAGGGTGCATTGTTCTTTAATTCTTCCAATTCTCGGTTATGCTTAGTTGGTTGTTGTAAAAAGTATGGTGGTGCTGTTTTTCTTACTAGTTTGGAATTTCAGTTAAAAAAAAAACGAAAAAAAAACGAAAAAAAAAAGAAAAGAAAAAAAAAGGGAGGCCAAAGAGGAAAAAAATGAATGCAAGGATGAAGGATGAAAAGTTGAAGTGTGGAATTGGAGGAAGAATTGCAAATCTTATGTTTTAAATTGGGTTGATTTTGACTTACTTCTTACTTATTCCCCATTGCTCCTCTATTTCTTAAGGTTTTAGCTACTTATCCCATATTCTATCCTACCTTGTCCTTGGCCCCATTACAACCTTTAAAAGTCCTTTTTGATCTTTATGTGCATGTGTTTTTGATTGTTGATGTTAGCGGCTTGTCAAGCCTATGGTAGTGTTTGTTCTCATGAAGTTCCTTAAGCGTAAACACAAACCTTTAACACTTGAGTATAAACACTTTGACAGCATAACTTGTGAGGTTCTATCATCTTTGTTCTCACCTTTTGGTTTGATTGGTTACTTTACATGCTTGGATGTTTGGATGATATTCATGGATTTCTTGTCTCTTTGATTCTTCACTTGATTTTGCCCATTTCTCTACATTATCTAGGATAGTGATCTTTTAGGATATTGCATGATTCACTTCCATTTACAAATTGGTTTTCATGTTCTTAATTCTTTATTTTGCCCAGGAGTGCAAAAGGCTAAGTGTGGGGGTATTTGATGAGCAATATTTTACCAATTTTATATAGCCTTAATTTGTCATTATTAATAATTATTCGTAATTAATTGACCTTGCTTGACAGAGATTTCTATTATTTGGTCTAATTACGTTTATTCTTATTTTCAGGTTTTATTTGACATCAAGGGCATTTTGGAGATTTGCGGAATGAAGATTTGATTGTGCTGGAGTGAAGATTGTATTTTAGAAAATATTAGGATTTAATTTCGGAATAAATTAAGTTTGATATCTTTCAGATTCAAACTTATTTAGGTTGTTATTTTAAAACTCTATCTTTAGGATTTATTAGGATTTATTGTTATCGTTTAGGATTTGATTTTGATTAGGATTTGTGATCTCAGCTCCTATTTAAGGATTTGTGCTGAGAGAAACAATTACCTTTTGCCTTCTGCTATTATTAAATACAATTTTTGAATTTCAGTTATATTAGAGCTCTGCTAGGGTTTTATGCTTTTAATCCCTATTCTCTTCTCCAAATTAATTGTTGAATTCACCCCATCCATGGAAGGCTAATCCCTTTTGAACGAATTCCTTTGCAAAGTATATCGCGCTCTTGAGGTATAGTGCTTAATAGAATTCGCCTGATTAGTTTTCTTCATCTCTACTTCTGGCTTAGGTTTGCTTAATTCCTTATGATTAGAAATAGAAGATGATGTATGTTCGCTTAGTGCATATTAGGGCGTAAAAGATTCTTAATCGCTTAGTTTAGGAATCTGTGAATTAGTTATCGCTTAGTTAATTAATTCTCACGCACTCGGAAACTAATAACAAGAATTGATCTTTAGATACCCGTGATTGAGCAGTGATATACTGAACAAAGGGATTCGTCCGTCTTTACTTATCATATTAATCTGTTTTTACTTTCTGCTGATCTTTTGAACTGAATCACAAAACCCCCCCCCAGTGTGTGTGCGTTGTGCGTTCTTAATACTGAGTCTTTGTTGAAACGATAATCCTTGGAAAACGACCTAGGAGTCACTTCCTAGTTACTACAGTTTTCTAAATTAATTATTTGTATCGGGTACGACCTCGATCAAATTTGGCGCCGTTGCCGGGGAACTATCGTCTTTACCATGTAAGATCAAGGTTTGATCAGTGGTTGCATCTCTATGTTTTGATGATTACAATTAAGGTTTGTGATGATGAACAATTGTGGTACCCTAACGTTTGTCTCTTTTAGTTGTGGCAAACAGGTTCTGAATCTGACCAAAGCCTATTCGTTCAGAAGAAGAAGAACCAAGGGTTACTAAAAGGAGAGCTCTTTAATCTACCATGTTCATCCTGAACAGTGGCAAATACTTCAGAAGTTCTGAAGATGGAAGCTCTCAAGAAGATCTGAAGAACTCAAGTCAGAAGTTCTGAAGACCAGATGTTCCAGTGGAACGGTCCAGAAGCAGAAGACTCAAGTTCTGAAGACATGCAAGAAGTTGGTTCTGAAGACCGAAGCTATCCTAGCTCTGACGACCAGAAGTTCTGAAGAACTTATTCAGAAGCAGAAGTTGTAAGGTCAGAAGAATCCAAGCTTCAATCTGATGATGATCAGAAGCTTCACCAACGTTCATCTGAAGCTCCCTGATCTCAAGTCAACTGGTGAAAGGACAGGTCGCTTTCACAGTACAACGTCGTACATGTCTCAGTCTGTCCGCCACCTACCTTGTACAGCCTAGCAGTCTGACATCACAGAATTGCCACTCCAACGGATAAAACCCTAGCAACGGCTACCTCACAAGTCTTGGAGTATATAAAGGCTGAGCAAGAAGAAAGAAGCTAAGAAACTTTGCTGAAAATATTCAACACATACGAACCATTCTCTTAGCATTATTTCTTCACTGTTCTTAAACATCTGAGTTTACTATTCGCTTGTTAGAAGCACTCATTGTAAACCCGAAACCTTTTACATCATATTGTAAAGTTCATCAAGAGACCAAGGTTGGTCGGATCTTGAGAAGACTGAATCAAGGCTGATTCAGTATTTAGCTAGTCTTAAGAGGATCGGTAGATCAGCTTCTAAAGAGGATACTAGTGAGAAAATCAGTGTATTGTTAGTCACTTAGCAGGTTGCAAAGTGCAGTTGTAACACTCATTGATTTTTAGTGGATTGCCTTCATCAGAAGAAGGAAGAAATCACCTTCACAGGGGGACTGGATTAGCTTGAGCTTTTATCTCAAGTGAACCAGGATAAAATACTCGTGTGCTTTATTTCCTATTATTCAGCACTTAGTTTTTTATCTTTGAGTTTTGAAAAAGCTTAAAAGTATACCCGAGATTCAAAAACTCTATTCAAACCCCCCCTTTCTAGCGTTTTTCGCACCTTCAATTGGCATCAGAGCTCCGGTTCTGATTTTAACACCTAACGGTGTTCAGTGATCCAGAACCTTGTGTGAAAAACAAACAATGGCCCAAGCCAATACTTCCGCTGACAACAACAACAACAATCAACTCAGAGCACCAATCTTTGACGGTGAAAAGTTTGAGTACTGGAAAGATAGAATAGAATGTTATTTCCTTGGCATTGACCCAGATCTCTGGGATACGGTCATTGAAGGCTATACTGATCCAGTAGATGCTTCAGGAGTGAAGATCCCTCGTTCTGAAATGACTGACGCTCAGAAGAAGCGTTTCAAGGATCATCACAAAGCGAAGTCCATGCAATTCAGCTCAATATCATATATTGAGTATGAGAAGATCTCTGACAAAGAAACTGCTAAATCCATCTTTGACTCCTTGGTCATGACGCATGAAGGAAATGAAGAGGTCAAGGAAACCAAGGCTCTTGCTCTCATACAACAATATGAGCAGTTTAATATGGAATCTGGTGAAACCGTTGAGGAGATGTACTCAAGGTTTCAAACTCTGATTGCTGGAATCAGAGTGCTAAACAAGGCTACTTTACTGGTGATCATGTCAAGAAGATTATCAGAAGTTTGCCTAAGGAGTGGAGAGCTTTTGTCACTGCCCTGAAACTCTCCAGAAATTTGAACTCCTTGAAGTTAGAAGAGCTCGTGAGTCATCTCAGAAGCCATGAGATTGAACTCAAAGGAGACAAGCCTCAGAAGAAAGATAAGTCTATTGCTCTTAAGTCAAAGTCTGACAAAGCAAAAGCCTATCAGGCAGAAGAGGAAAATTCATCTGAAGAGCCATCAGATGCGTCTGATGATGAAGAGCTGTCTCTTTTCACAAAGAGGTTAAGCAAACTCTGGAAGAACAGAAATAGCAAGGGCAAAGGACCAAAGAAAAGCTCAGGAAGATATGAATCTTCATCTGGTCAGAAGAAGTCATCTGGAAAGGAAGTCACGTGCTTCGAGTGCAAGGAATCTGGGCACTACAAGAGTGACTGTCCCAAGCTTAAGAAGGACAAGAGACCAAGAAAAGTCTTCAAGAAGAAAGCTCTCATAACCTTTGATGCAACTGATTCTGATGAAGCTGAATCAGTAGAAGATGAAGCTGTGGAGGCTCTAATGGCTACCACTAGCAGAGGTGCTTAAGCTTCAGAAGATGACTCAGACTCTGAGAATGATGATGAGGTATTTTCTGACTTTTCTCTATCTGAACTAAGAACAGCTTTATCTGAAATAATGAAGAAACATGATATTCTGTTAAATAAGCATAAAGAGCTTAAAAAGAGATATGCTGCTAAAACCAGTTCTTCAGAAGTTCATGAGAAGACAGTCTCTGAACTCAGAGATGAAAACTATATTCTTGTTAATGACAATGTTGTTCTTCATGCTAAAAATGATGTGCTAGAGGATCAACTTGCATCATCTGATGTTAAGTATGAGACAAAATATGAGAAAGCATTTCAAAAGTTCCTTGCAATGGGCATAGACAGAAGTCTTATGGCTTCAATGGTCTATGGCATGAGCAGAAATGGGAACAGTGGCCTTGGCTACTTTTAATCCATGAAAGATAAGTCATCTGAGCCCAAACGCAAACCTTTGCATGAGCATTTCGTTCCAGCTGGCACCATCGTCCCAGAAAAGGTTACACCTAACGTAGTAAAACCAAAAGGAAAATTCAAACTTGACATGTCCATTTATTATAATCAAGTTCCCTTGAGTTATCCTTCTGCTGTACCCAAACTTCCAAGAACTTCTGGGAAAACTAACAAGAAAGGACCCAAGATATGGGTACCTAAAGCAAAAATTATTCCTGTTGCAGACATTTTATGCAGCTCGGTCAAGACACCTGTCATGGTACCTGGACAGTGGATGCTCACGACACATGACGGGCACAAGGTCTATATTCCAAGAACTGACACCGCTTAAGTCAGGAGGAGACGTTGGCTTTGGAGGAAACCAGAAAGGAAAAATTATTGGAAAAGGTCCCATAGGAGATGGAAATACTCCAGTCATCAACGATGTACTTCTGGTGGATGGACTTATACATAATTTGCTCTCCATAAGCCAAATTGCTGACAAAGGTTATGATGTAATCTTTAATCAAACTTGCTGCAAAGCTGTCAGTCAAACAGATGGATCAGTTTTGTTTTCTGGGAAGAGAAGAAATGATATTTACAAGATCAAATCCTCTGAACTGCTATCTCAAAAGGTGAAGTGTCTCATGTCAGTGAATGATGAGCAATGGATCTGGCACAGACGCCTAGGACATGCAAGCCTCAGAAAAATCTCTCAACTTAGCAAGCTAAATCTCGTCAGAGGATTGCCTCATCTGAAATACTCATCAGAGGCTCTATGTGAAGCTAGTCAGAAGGGTAAATTCACCAAGAAGCCTTTTAAAGCAAAGAATGTAGTATCTACAACAAGGCCCCTTGAGCTACTTCACATTGATCTCTTTGGACCAGTGAAAACTGAATCCATTGGAGGAAAGAAGTATGGGTTAGTCATTGTAGATGATTATAGCTGGTGGACATGGGTAAAGTTCCTAAGGCACAAAGATGAAACACATACTGTATTTACTAACTTCATTACCCAAGTTCAGAAGGAGTTCCAATCTTCCGTGATTACTGTCAGAAGTGACCATGGTGGAGAATTTGAGAACAAAGCTTTTGAAGATTTATTCAACTCTCAAGGAATCTCCCATAACTTCTCTTGTCCTCGCACTCCTCAACAAAATGGAGTAGTTGAAAGAAAGAATAGAACTCTTCAGGAGATGGCTCGCACCATGATGCAAGAATCAAGTATGGCCAAGCACTTCTGGGCAGAAGCAGTCAACACTGCATGCTACATCCAGAACATAATCTCCATTAGACCAATTCTGGAGAAAACTCCTTATGAGCTATGCAAAGGAAGACAACCTGACATCTCTTACTTCCATCCTTTTGGAAGTTGTTGCTACATGCTCAACACCAAGGAGCAATTGGGTAAATTCGATTCTAAAGCTTTAAAATGTTATTTTCTTGGTTATTCTGAAAGATCTAAAGGTTTTAGAATTTATAATATTATTCATCAAACTGTTGAGGAATCTATCCAGATTAGATTTGATGATAAGCTTGGCTCAGAAAGTCAAAGATGTTTGAAAGATTTGCAGATTTAAGCATTGACTGTTCAGAAGAAAATCAACCAATGAAAATCCCAGAGGATGTTGCTCCAGAGGCAGAAGCATCTGAAGATTTTCCAACAACTTCTGATCCACTTCAGAAGAAGAAAAGAATAGTTGCTTCTCATCCAGAAGAACTGATCATTGGCAACAAAGATGCTCCCGTCAGAACCAGGTCTATGCTCAAACCTTCAGAAGAGACTCTTCTGAGTCTGAAGGGACTTGTGTCTCTCATTGAGCCGAAATCAGTTGATGAAGTTCTTGAAGACAAAGGCTGGATTCAAGCAATGCAAGAAGAGCTAGATCAGTTCACCAAGAATGATGTATGGACCTTAATGCCCAAACCCAAAGGTCTCCATGTCATAGGAACCAAGTGGGTATTCAGAAACAAGCTGAACGAAAAAGGAGAAGTAACAAGAAACAAGGCAAGACTGGTAGCTCAAGGCTACAGTCAACAAGAGGGAATTGATTACCCTGAGACCTTTGCTCCTGTAGCAAGGCTTGAAGCTATAAGGCTACTGATTTCCTTCTCAGTAAATCACAACATCATTCTCCATCAGATGGACGTCAAAAGTGCCTTCCTCAATGGCTACATTTCAGAAGAAGTGTACGTCAAGCAACCTCCTGGCTTTGAAGATGACAAACACCCAGAGCATGTCTACAAGCTCAAGAAGTCACTCTATGGATTGAAGCAAGCTCCCAGAGCGTGGTATGAAAGGCTCAGCTCCTTTCTTCTACAGAATGAGTTTGTAAGGGGTAAAGGTGACAATACTCTTTTCTGCAGAACCTATAAGAATGACATCCTTATAGTTCAGATTTATGTTGATGATATCATTTTTGGTTCTGCTAATCCCTTCTTGTGCAAGGAATTTTCTAAGTTAATGCAGGCTGAATTTGAAATGAGCATGATGGGAGAACTTAAATACTTCCTGGGAATTCAGATAGATCAACGACCAGGAGTCACCTATATCCATCAGAAGAAGTACACCCTGGAACTTCTGAAGAAGTTCAACATGAGTGACTGCAACATCTCAAAGACTCCAATGCATCCAACATGTATTCTTGAGAAAGAGGAAGTTTCCTCAAAGGTTTGTCAGAAGCTCTATCGTGGAATGATAGGCTCTCTTCTTTACTTAACTGCATCTAGACCTGATATATTGTTTAGCGTGCATCTCTGTGCTAGATTCCAATCAGATCCTAGAGAGACTCACTTAACTGCTGTTAAGAGGATCCTCAAATATCTGAAAGGAACTACTAACCTTAGCTTGATGTATAGAAAAACATCAGAGTATACACTTTCAGGTTTTGTGATGCTGACTTTGCTGGAGATAGAGTGGAAAGGAAAAGCACTTCTGGAAGCTGCCACTTCCTTGGATCAAATCTTGTCACATGGTCAAGCAAGAGACAGAACACAATTGCTCTATCAACTGCAGAAGCAGAATATGTTTCAGCTGCCACTTGCTGTACACAAACCATATGGATGAAGAATCATCTAGAAGATTATGGCTTTTCTATGAAGAAGGTTCCCATCTACTGTGACAACACAGCTGCTATTTCACTCAGCAAGAATCCCATTCTACACTCAAGAGCAAAGCATATATAGGTAAAGTATCATTATATTCGTGATCATGTTCAGAAGGGCACTCTATCATTAGAGTATGTTGATACTGACCATCAGTGGGCAGATATCTTTACTAAGCCCTTGGCAGAAGATAGGTTTTTATTTATTCTTGAAAACCTGAACATGGATTTTTGTCCAGAGTAAGGTTTTCTTTAGAACTTCTGACCATGGTACCTCTGAAGTCATCAGATGTTACCCCTTCAGAAGTTACTCGATCAGAAGCACTTAACCCACTGGTTAAACTTTCATGGTAGACAACAATACACGTGTCACTTCATTTGTGACATAGTTCCTTGAGTCGCGTGGTATATCTGCTATAATGATGATGTCTACTCTCCTCTACTATGCTATTTTCAGACTATATATTTTATAACCGTTGATTTTGCCTTTAATTTCTTAGAAAAACTGTCAACGGTTACCATTAAACCCACTATATGCACTGTCACACACGATCTCCCACTCACTTACACTTAAGGGTTTTGAAACTATCCGTGTGCATTGCATTCATTCATATTCCTTCCTCCAACATTTCCTCCTCTCTCTGAACCCTAAACCTCCATCTCTAAGAATCATGGGCAAATTGAGGAAACCTAAGGCGAATGTTTCTGCTTCTACCACACAAACTACCAAAGATCAAGAGAAGCAAAGATTCGAGGAAGCACAGAAGATTCTGAATGCACCAAATGTAGTCACCTGTGCAAAGAAAGTGGAGGAACTGAGTGTGTGCAGCGAAGCAAGAGTTGATTTTCATAATCTTGCTCAACAAGGGTTTGATATTAGGAACCAAGTCAATTTGCAAGGATGGTCTGGGTACTTCAACAGGCTCGTTGGTCCAGTCTATCACAAATGGGTTGTCGAGTTCTGGAAGAATGCAGTCTGCAACGACTACTACGTCGTCTCTCATGTACTGGACAAGAAAATTGTGATCTCTGAAGAATCTATAGCAAAACTGCTGGGTATGGAGTTTCAGCAGGGAAAAAGGATCAAGAATGTTGAAGCAAATGTTGCTGGAATGAGGACCGTGGTCAACAAGGCGCTCTATGATAACTGGTCTTACGAGAAAACCAAGTACAGCTTTAAGGACTTGAAGTCTGAGATGAAGATTTGGAAAAAGATCTTCATGCACTGCATTCACCCTAGAACTTGAGGAACTGATTACTTGAATGCAACTCAGAAGGTAATCATGTACTACATTTCAACTGGTGAGCTTATATGTCTGCCATTCCTACTTTTCAATTATCTGAAGGAGTGTGTTGAGAAATCAAGGACCACAACTGGTTCTGAGAACAAGATATTCATCTCTTACATTCCGTATGGAAGGCTGCTGTCAGACATCTTCATCCAAAACAAGCTTGTCAAGACTCTATCAGATCTTGGACTTCACGAAGATCTGGCCACGACAGTTGGTGATACTCTCAATTGCACAAAGTTGAAGAAAATGCAGATCATTGAGAAGATTAAAGTTGTTCCCAAAGAAGACACTTCTGATGAAGTTCGTCGGAGGAATTACCCCATTGATGACTTTCCCATTTGGTCCAAGAAGGACAATCCAGCATGCATTCTGGAATATGTAAGGATGCTCAGAAGACAAGGAGATCCTATCACCCTTACAGAATTTGTTAACACTCTTCCTGAAAGCCCTCCTAAGCTGGCTACCAGGAAATCCAGGAGAGCAACAAGCAGCAAGCCCTCAGATCCTAAGGGCAAAGGGATTCTGATAGAGGAACCAGCAAAGAAGAAGGCTGCTTTCAAGACTGTGATCATCAGGGAACCATCTCCTGAGAGGCCTCTGAAGAGAACCTCAGCTCAACAACAACAAATGTCTGATTCTGAAAGCTCAGAAGACACATGGGAAGACTTCTCAAGTGAGGAAACTGAAGATGAAGACATGCCTCTGGCTAAGAGACGCAAAATTATTCTTGAGGAAGAGGAAGATGAGCAGGATGACCATGAGATCATCCAGAATGTGATTCAGGGTATAAGGGAAGATTCAGATGCTGAAGAATCCACTGATTCTGATGATATTCCCCTAGTAAAGAGAAGGAATCTTCCTCTGAGGGGACCACTTCAGCAGAAGGAACCAGCAGCAGAACAAGCATCTGAACCAACTTCAGAAGTACAGAGGGAAAGAAGATCTAAATGCACTTCTGATCCAGCAAGGACTGCAAGTCTCACCAGAACCTCACCCATTAGAAGCCCCAGTAAGGTAATTACTGAAAGCATTAATTCTGATTCTGCTTTAGTAGTTATACCTGAGCAACCTCTGCCTATATCTACTTCTCTACCTACCACAAACCAAGCCAAACCTTTTCAACCTGAACCTCACCCTGAAACACAACCTCAAACACAAGCTGCACCTCAAGCTCCCAAATCCCCCATCCAAACAGCTACCACAGCCATCCCTTCAACTCCAATTTACACCTCTTCCACATCCATCCCAACTGAACCAATACCTCCATTCAATTCCTTCATTCAAGGTATTGTTCAACATGAGGCCACTCTGAGAACCTTAGTTCAACAGTTCTGTCCCAAGCCTGCATCCACTCCACACACCTTCCTCATAACCCAGACTGGTGAGATCCCTGCTGAGAAAGAAAAGGAAGATGATGATGTCCAGATCCTTGAGCCGCTCTTCAATGTGAAGCCCCTTCAACAAATTGCTTCCAATTTTGAAGATCGTCTTCCAGATGCTGCTGAGACCTCTTATGTATCCTTGTCCAATTATTCAGCAGTCAACTCACAGGATCTGAGTTTCACTTCACCTGAGAAGACTGTCACCTCAAGGCAAAGGCCTGATAGTATCTCTGAAGCTGAACACATGGCTGAATCAGATCACTCAGGCGTAGAGAAGGACCACGAGATTGATTCCATTCCTTCAGAGCACATGGATGAATCAAATGCTTCAAGCTCCAATGCTGCCAGAACTCCTCAGCCTGTTCTGACCCTGGCCACCTCCTTCCATCCTCAGAATCTTACTCAACTCATTCAGGAGTTTTCTGAAGAGGCCACCAGAAGACTGAAATGGCTGTATCAGGTAACTGATAATCAGTTTGATGCCTCTCTGGTTGATGGTCTATGGTCTGCCTTTGAGAGATGGTCAGAAGGCAAAGGTCTTGCACTTCAGAAGCAACTTAGCAGGGAGAAAAGCCTAAGAGTTCATGATGCATCTGAGAGGGCCTATGAGCAAAGGCAGAGAGTGCTGCACAAGGTTTGTGAACCCTTGAGAAGAGTCATGACTGAAAAACCATGTGTTGTCTCTGAATGTACCTCAGAAGATGCTGTGATGCTCTCAGCAGAGGAAGAAGAAGAAAGCACAGATGGTATAGTCATCCTGGAAGATGCAGATATTCATGAGGTTGAGAAGCAAGGGCCAACTCAAGTTAATACTGTTATGACTTCAGAAGCTGAAGCTGCTACTCATCCACAAGCATCAGAAGTTCCCACTTCTGCTCCAGCTCCAGAAGTTGCTGTTTTAGCTGCCCGGATTGACAGGATTCAAGATGATCAGCAGCGATTGTTTCAGATGGTTGAGCAACAAGGACAAGTTCAGACTGAGCAGAGCAAGCAGATTGCAGAGTCCTCAAGCAAAATGGAGGCCATCATGAAGTATCTAATGGAAAACCTTCCCTCATCTTCCAAGCCATGAATCTCCCACATCTATCATGCATGCATTTATTCATTATGACTGAATTTATTTCATGTTGACCGTGTTAATTTTTTCATTCTCTGATTCAATGCACCGTCTTTTAGTAACTCACATGCGTTTATGATTGATAAGTTTTATGCATGTTTTTCTGTTACTTTTCTTCTTTATATTCACTGCGTTCATCTTCCCCTTCACATTCAATCTCATTCTTCTCTATTCTTATCTCCTTCAAATCACCATGAATACTGTCAATTTGATATCTGAACTCAAGACTCTGGTATTCGACCAACTCTTTCCTTGGAGCGTTAATCTTTCTTCTTCTGAGATCTCTCAAGCTATTGAGAAGATTGAGCATCTTCTGACATGTTGGCTCACTTCTCATCAGACTTTTTGTCTTCAGAATCTTCAAGAAGTTCTGAATGACCTCCTCCGTCTGACCAATCGTCGGAAGGACGTTGAAGATCAGTTCCAGAGCATTTGTATGCTTCTGGAATATGAAGCAGATAACGATGAAGCGGATCCAGAGGCGGTCCAGGAGAATGTTGTCTTGAAGGAGGAACTGGCTACTCAGTTAGCCTCACTTGATAAGGACATTCGTCCTCTCCACCTTCAACTTCTCTCCATGAAGAATTCTCGAGCTTTCCTGTTTGTCTAGGCTTAGTCTTCTTCTTTCCTCTCGATCCTTTGTACTTCTACTCCATTCAGAAATAATAACATATTTTCATTGCATCATTTCCTTGTTATTGTTATTGTTAATTTTTGTTTTTCACTCTTTTTGATTATGACAAAAAGGGGGAGTACATAAAATGGTTTTGATAAACTTTTATATTATATAAAACCTGTAGAGGAGAACAAGTATCAATACTTATAGCACATAGATATTGTCAAGCGTCTCAGATAAGGAATACATTTTGAACTAATTTTGCTTCCGACGCCTTATTCCAATTATATCTAGACAAGACTCTATGTAATTATGTGATATACGCTAAATTCTGAATCATCACTTCTGATGAGTATACAACCCTTCAAGCGTAAATTCTGATCACATAACCAAACTCCGAATCTAGACTATTCACCGATTCATCAAGTCATAGATTCAGGGGGAGTCAGGGGGAGACCCTTGCTCAGAATCAGGTGTTAACCCAGATTCAGAAAGAGCACTGCAAACCGTTACACAAGGATAAGTTTAATCTCTGATCCTTCCTCTCCTGTGTATTCAGTTTATTGTGTAAAAATGGTTCATCAAAATACTTGTTTTGTCATCATCAAAAAGGGGGAGATTGTAAGATCAAGTTTTGATCAGTGGTTGCATCTCTATGTTTTGATGATTACAATTAAGGTTTGTGATGATGAACAATTGTGGTACCCTAACGTTTGTCTCTTTTAGTTGTGGCAAACAGGTTCTGAATCTGACCCAAGCCTATTCGTTCAGAAGAAGAAGAACCAAGGGTTACTAAAAGGAGAGCTCTTTAATCTACCATGTTCATCCTGAACAGTGGCAAATACTTCAGAAGTTCTGAAGATGGAAGCTCTCAAGAAGATCTGAAGAACTCAAGTCAGAAGTTCTGAAGACCAGATGTTCTAGTGGAACGGTCCAGAAACAGAAGACTCAAGTTCTGAAGACATGCAAGAAGTTGGTTCTGAAGACCCAAGCTATCCTAGCTCTGACGATCAGAAGTTCTGAAGAACTTATTCAGAAGCAGAAGTTGTAAGGTTAGAAGAATCCAAGCTTCAATCTGACGAAGATCAGAAGCTTCACCAACGTTCATCTGAAGCTCCCTGATCTCAAGTCAACTGGTGAAAGGACAGGTCGCTTTCACAGTACAACGTCGTACATGTCTCAGTCTGTCCGCCACCTAACTTGTACAGCCTAGCAGTCTGATATCACAGAATTGCCACTCCAACGGATAAAACCCTAGCAACGGCTACCTCACAAGTCTTGGAGTATATAAAGGCTGAAGCAAGAAGAAAGAGGCTAAGAAACTTTGCTGAAAATATTCAACACATACGAACCATTCTCTTAGCATTATTTCTTCACTGTTCTTAAACATCTGAGTTTACTATTCGCTTGTTAGAAGCACTCATTGTAAACCCGAAACCTTTTACATCATATTGTAAAGTTCATCAAGAGACCAAGGTTGGTCGTATCTTGAGAGGACCGAATCAAGGCTGATTCAGTATTTAGCTAGTCTTAAGAGGATCGGTAGATCAGCTTCTTAAGAGGATACTAGTGAGAAAATCAGTGTATTGTTAGTCACTTAGCAGGTTGCAAAGTGCAGTTGTAACACTCATTGATTTTTAGTGGATTGCCTTGATCAGAAGAAGGAAGAAATCACCTTCACAGGTGGACTGGATTAGCTTGAGCTTTTATCTCAAGTGAACCAGGATAAAATACTCGTGTGCTTTATTTCCTATTATTCAGCACTTATTTTTTTATCTTTGAGTTTTGAAAAAGCTTAAAAGTATACCCGAGATTCAAAAACTCCATTCAAACCCCCCCCTTTCTAGCGTTTTTCGCACCTTCATACCAAAGGTTAAATAGAGTTAGTATTAGTAGTATTATATTATTAGTAGTAGTATTAACAAGTTCGATCTCTGACGCAGGTACTGGATTTGTTGGTGAAGGTAAGGATTTGTGATTTTTGAAGGATAATTAGGCTGTAACTTCAAACGGCCATATCGTTTCCAATTCATCTGTGATGGCTACGCCGTGAGATCGAAACTTAAAAACGCAAAAAGAGGCCTTCCGCCAAAAGTGTTTTTAGGGTTTTGAAAAAAAAAATTTACTTTCAAGTGATTCTTATTCTAATTGGGATACTTAGTGTTGCATGACTAGGGCTAATCCTGGGTTTTTGCATCCATTTATTTCTGAAATAGATTGAGAATTTCATAGGTTAATTAGAGCACGTAGAGCTTTTGTTACTGATCCTCATTTATGTGATTCTGATTCTGACCTTGATTTTGATTCTGAATTTGTTGCAGTTTCTGAAAACATGGCTGAAGAAGGACCGCGAGAGAGAACACTAAGGGAGCTGGCTGCACCTGATTTCACCTACGAAAGCTTGTGTATCCAGTATCCTGAGGATGTACCATGTGTACTCAAAACCAAGTCTCTCTTCCAGCTTGATATTTTACTTCAAAACTCATTTTCCATCAAAATTTGCATAGGTTAGCCTTCGGAAATCTATCCTCGGGGCAAGAATTCTCAAATTTTGACATGGGAGTTCAAGAGGGAATCTTGGCTTAAGGAAACCATTTGGGAAATGAGGCATGCCAAGCCAAACATAATATCCCTTCCAACTTGAGATTTTCCCTTGAAAACTCATTTTTCACCCAAATTCGCATTTGTTACCCTTAAGAAATCCATCATCGGGGCAAGAATTCTCAAATTTTGACATGGGAGCTCACGGGGGCATCTTGGCTGGGGGAATCCATTTGGGCTACGAGGCATGCCATGGAAAACAAAGTTTCCCTTCCAACTTTAGAATTTCTCTTGAAAACTCATTTTCCACCCAAATTCGCATAGGTTAGCCTTGGGAAATCCATCCTCGAGGCAAGAATTCTCAAATTTTGACATGGGAGCTAATGGAGGCGCCTTGGCATAGGGAAACCATTTGGGTAACAAGGCATGCCCTGGCAAACAAATTTTCCTTTCCAACTAGAGATTTTCCCTTGAAAATTCATTTTCCACTCAAATTTGCATAGGTTAGCCATGGGAAATCCATCCTCGGGGAAAGAATTCTCAAATATTACGTTAGAGCTCACGGTGACACCTGGGTATAGGGAAACCATTTGGGCAACGAGGAAAACCATGGCAAACCAAGTTTCCCTTCCAACTTGAGATTTTCCCATGAAAACTCATTTTCCACCCAAATTTGCATAGGTTACCCTTGGGAAATCCATCCTCGGGGCAAGAATTCTCAAATTTTGACGTGGGAGTTCACGGGGGCACCTTGGCTTTGGGAAACCATTTGGTAAATGAGGCATGCTGTAAGACCCAAGTTTTTAAGCTTTTGTCAAGTAAATAGAATCCTATTCACGATTAGGGTTGATGTATCGTGAAGGGAAACCTGAACTAGAGTTTACCAAATAAAATAAATTTATGAAGGAGAAAGTTCAGGAAAAGTCAAAGGATTGTATCATGATCGATAAAAGTTTTAGCACGATCGTTATACGTTTAAACCTAGGTCAGAAACCCTAGTATATAGCGATTTTCACTTTTAGGCACGATGGAAGTTAATTCCAAAAATCTTCAGAGAAATGTTAGAACTTCTCTTTTTCCATATATCACAATCGTTTCGAGGCGAAACTCTAGGATCTACGAACGTCCGATTCCAATCATCGGAAGTTTGCCGAAACCGAATCCCTGGTATTTCAAAACCCTAGAATCAACCGACAATGAAGACTTTTTCTATTCAGAGCTTCAAATGAAGATTCTACACGCGTACACCCATTTCTCTTGATGATTTCAATCTTTCTTCAGAAGGAAGTTTTCTATTCCGACATTCGATGCAAAAAGCAACTTATCGGGTAAAATAGTTTTACACCGACTATGCATTAGTTGCCAAAAATACAAGGAGACCACTTTATAGTTTTGGAATTCTTTTGCCAAAACATATCTATTAATTCACGGTGAATGACGCCGGAAAAATCAGATTCGCGAAACTTGCATTTTCCCGCGAATTTCCATCTTCTATATATAGCAAGCAAGTGAGAAAAAAACACAAAACTCCTCCATTTTTCTCTCCAAGGCCGCGAGCTTCAACAAGGAAGAAGGAAGAAGTGTTTTTCTTCATTACTTGCTTGATCGTTGATCCGTTAGTTGCTGCTTCAAGGTTTCGAGGTATAGTCGCTAATCCTTACCTCTGATCGCTTTTTCCATAGCTTTTCTGTAGACTTTTCTGAGCTGATAGTTTATGGGTTTTTGCAAAACTATCCTGAATATTTCATTTCTGATTCTAAACCTCTTCCTTATGTGCCCAAGATCACTTCTGCCGGGTTAGATTTTCCGTTATGTCGCCGGAATTCCGCCGGAATCAATTTTAGCCTTAAATACCCATTTTTGGAGTTTTTGGAGTAAAGCTTCAACCTTAAGGCTAAAAACTATCGCCTTAGCTTAGTGCTAGTAGGATTAGTTGTCATAAACGTCGTTGGTGACGTCCCTGTCAAATTTTATTTTTGGGATTTCAGTTTTGAAATTTCTAAGTTAAAAATCATGACCAAAATACCCCTGCGACAGTTTTTGATCCGATAATTTTTCCGAGTTCAGAATACCCTTAGTTACGGCTAATGATAGCATAGGAACCAAGTTTGATCGAAGAAAAATCGAGTCTCCTAATTACCTAAAGTGGCCGAGCCTATAGGAGGAGGAGGAGGAAAATTTCCTTTTCCGAAAACTTGTCTTCCGCGCTAGATTATCGTACCTTAGAGTTTAGATTACTTCGATTAACCTTAGTAAGTATCGATAACTTAGTTTTCGATAGATTTTGATTGATTTCTGTGGTTTTGTTCTAAAGGTGCTTTTGAAGAGTTTCCCGAGGAACAAGGCTTTGCTTGCGAGGAAGCGTTAGACGATCATTCTGGAGAACCTACAGGTGAGGGCTTCTCACTGAATCTCTAGTTAATACTTAGGGTCGATGCTTTCGACATTGTTTACTGTTTATGCACTGGATTGTGTGTGATTGGAAAATGTTTTCTGAGGCTTCGGCTGAGAATGTAGATGATGAATCTACTGAATGCTTTTGAGATTGACTTACATGCTATGTGCTATGTGGGTAATCTAGGATGTGTGGTGCATGCCTTATATGCTAAGTGCTATGTGGTTATTGCTTAATATATTGATATATGACATGTTGATTGGTTGTGCTGAGTTATTTATACTTATGCAATGAGATCTGAGATTCTCAATAGTGAGAATAGCGGGCAGGTCATGCCGATTTTATTTTGAGAGTTTTGAGAAAGTTTGATAGGACGAATGAGATTCGGACCTTGTGGTGATGTTTATGGATCGAGACATTCTCTGGAGTCATTTGGGGATTAGGAGATCCCGAGAACTGATATGATTTGCGATAAGACTAAAAGGATGCTATTTTGTAAAGAAAACTCATAAGACATTAAACAACCTCTAAATCTTTAAGTAATGATAACAAACTCGAAGGGAAGCGTCGGATGCAAATCTTAGTTTTGGAAAACGAGAAGTGTCGTCGGATCCAAGTGTTGAGCACGTTGTTGTTGTGCTATCGGAGCAGCGTTTGTTGTGGTGCTGTTGGAGCAGCAATGTGTTGTGGGGCTATCCTGGGGATAAGTCCGGGAAACCGTTAGTTTCCGAGTACGTGATACTCTTTGCTCGTGGAGCAGTTGTGACCATCGGATTGAGATGAGTCGGATGATTTGGAGATCATCGTGGATTATGTATTGAGGTGAAGAAGTGTCTTTTGTCGCAGAATCGACTTTACCTTAGGGTAAGCTTTTAGAGACATTAATTTAGCTAGAACACGTGGCGACGTGTCGAGTGAGGTCGGAGACGTTGTTTGGCTAATCACTGCATTGCATGCACTCATTAAGTGGTTTAAACACGGCGAGATACCGGACCACGGCGGATTCCAAAATTGGTTATAAGACCAGGATTTCCGCGTAAGAGCACTGCTAGGTGACTCTTAGTAGCAGACCGAAATGGCAGGCCTTCGGGTTTTATGCTGATCTGACTACCGCTGATGTTGGAGTAAGAGGCACGCGGGCCGAAATGGTCCCACCGTGGCTGGTGCTAGGGCTGATTCGTTGATGTCCATCCGTTCCGGAATGCATATTGGTTGACTGGGTTAACCTGCATTGCATATCATGCAACATGCATACTAATTTAGTTGTCGAATGTGATTGTTATTTGTTAATCCTATTTGGAACATGTTAATTGTTATTATTGCTGTTAAGTTCATTATGGAATATGCAACCCTAGGATGTTATCCCTAGCTATAAGCCTAAGTGGCTATTCTCTTATCTATATCTATTGGTGCTATTATTTACGTAATTCTTTGGAGTTGACCCTCGCGTCTTCTGTGTGTGCTTTGGCGGACAAACGCCCTTTGTCAGATGTCTTTGGCGGACTAGATCATGACGGCTCACCCTTCGGGGGGAACTAGAGTTGAGATGCTGGAACAGGAGCGCATCGCGGTAGCGAGAGGAGGACGGATGGTGAACATAGACTAGGTCGTTCTGGATTCAGATTCGGACGACGATCATGCTAGCATGTAGGTTTTAGTGTTAGTGTGAGCTCCTCGAGATGGTATTAGTGTAGGAGTAGAGTCTTAGCTCTGAACATCATTTGTTTCATTTGGGACAGGGTAGTTTCCCACCTATAGCTTTTTGTGTGGTTTCTTTACGGGAATCACAGAGAGTTGGTTAGACTTAGGCGGTCTTGTTTCAGGCCGATGGGCCAGCTTATTCTCAGTTTTGAGGGATGGTGTTGGGGACACTTACCTTTAGATTTGGTTTGTACATTTTGCCTACGGGCGCTACTTTTCTTATTACCCGTCACTAGAGGTTTACTCGTGACGTGGCTAGCTACTTACAGCGGGGGCTATTATATATATTGTATATTAGTTCTGTTTATCGTTACTGTTGGGTTTTATTTAATTCAGTCTTGTCTTAGTTATTATCAAAAAAAAAAATATTCACGTTTTCCGCATTAAGTTTATTTTTGGTTACTAAAGTGACGCCACCGAAATCGGGGTGTTTGTTACACATGCCAAGACAAACCAACTATCCTTTGCATATTGAGATTTTTCCTTCAAAACTCACTTTCCACCCAAATTCGCATAGAATAACCTTGGGAAATCCATTCTAGAGACAAGAATTCTCAAATTTTGACAAGGGAGGTAATGGAGGTGCCTTGGCATAGGGAAACCATTTGGGTAACGAGGCATGACTTACCAAACAAAGTTTCCTTTCCAACTTGAGATGTTCCCTTCAAAACTCATTTTCAACTCAAATTTGCATATATTAGCCTTGAGAAATCCATCATCGGGGAAAGAATTCTCAATTTTTTACATTGGAGCTCATGGGGACATTTGGGCATTGGGAAACAATTTGGGTCAATGAGGCAGGCAATGGCAAACCAAGTTTCCCCTCCAACTTGAGATTTTCCCTTGAAAACTCATTTTCCACCCAAATTTGCATAGGTTAGCCTTGGGAAATCCATCCTCGGGGCAAGAATTCTCAAATTTTGACATGGGAGTTCACGGGGGCACCTTGGCTTTGGGAAACCATTTGGTAAATGAGGCATGCCAAGACAAACCAACTATCCTTTCCATATTGAGATTTTTCCTTGAAAACTCATTTTCCACCCAAATTCGCATAGAATAACCTTGGAAAATCCATTCTAGAGACAAGAATTCTCAAATTTTGACATGGGAGGTAATGGAGGCCCCTTGGCATAGGGAAACCATTTGGGTAACGAGGCATTCCATGGAAAACCAAGTTTCCTTTCCAACTTAAGATTTTCCCTTTAAAACTCATTTTCCACCCAAATTTGCATAGGTTAGCCTTGGGAAATCCATCCTCGGGGAAAGAATTCTCAAATTTTTACAATGGAGCTGATGGGGGCACCTGGGCAAAAGGAAACCATTTGGGCAACGAGGCATGCCATGGCAAACCAAGTTTCCCCAACTATCCTTTCCAACTTGAGATTTTCCCTTGAAAACTCAATTTCCACCCAAATTCGCATAGAATAGCCTTGGGAAATCCATTATCAAAACAAGAATTCTCAAATTTTGACATGGGAGGTAATGGAGGCTCCTTGGCATAGGGAAACCATTTAGGTAACGAGGCATTCCATGGAAAACCAAGTTTCCTTTCCAACTTGAGATTTTCCCTTGAAAACCATTTTCCACCCAAATTTGCATAGGTTAGCCTTAGAAAATCCATCCTCGGGGAAAGAATTCTCAAATTTTTACGTTGGAGCTCATGGGGGCACCTGGGCAAAGGGAAACCATATCGGCAACGAGGCATGCCATGGTAAACCAAGTATCCTTCCAACTTGAGATTTTCCCTTGAATACTCATTTTCCACCCAAATTCGCATAGGGTTAGGCTTGGGAAATCCATCATCGGGACAATAATTCTCAAATTTTAATAAGGGAGATCACTGGGGCACCTTGGCATAAGGAAACAAGGAATTTCATGGTAAACCAAGTCTCTATTCCAACTTGATAATTTACTTCAAAACTCATTTTCCATCAAAATTTGCATAGGTTAGCCTTGGGAAATCTATCCTCGGGGCAAGAATTCTCAAATTTTGACGTGGGAGTTCAAGAGGGAATCTTGGCTTAAGGAAACCATTTGGGAAATGAGGCATGCCAAGCCAAACATACTATCCCTTCCAACTTGAGATTTTCCCTTGAAAACTCATTTTTCACTCAAATTCGCATTTGTTAACCTTAGGAAATCCATCATTGGGGCTACGAGGCATGCCATGGAAAACAAAGTTTCCCTTCCAACTTTAGAATTTCTCTTGAAAACTCATTTTCCACCCAAATTCGCATAGGTTAGCCTTGGGAAATCCATCCTCGAGGCAAGAATTCTCAAATTTTGACATGGAAGCTAATGGAGGCGCCTTGGCATAGGGAAACCATTTGGGTAACGAGGCATGCCATGTCAAACAAATTTTCCTTTCCAACTAGAGATTTTCCCTTGAAAACTCATTTTCCACTTAAATTTGCATAGATTAGCCATGAGAAATCCATCCTCGGGGAAAGAATTCTCAAATTTTACATTGGAGCAAATGGGGACACTTGGGTATAGGGAAACCATTTGGGCAACGAGGCAAACCATGGCAAACCAAGTTTCCCCTCCAACTTGAGATTTTCCCTTGAAAACTCATTTTCCACCCAAATTTGCATAGGTTAGCCTTTGAAAATCCATCCTCAGGGCAAGAATTCTCAAATTTTGACATGGGAGTTCACGGAGGCACCTTGGCTTTGGGAAACCATTTGGTAAATGAGGCATGCCAAGACAAACCAACTATCCTTTCCATATTGAGATTTTTCCTTGAAAACTCATTTTCCACCCTAATTCGCATAGAATAACCTTGGAAAATCCATTCTAGAGACAAGAATTCTCAAATTTTGACATGGGAGGTAATGGAGGCCCCTTGGCATAGGGAAACCATTTGGGTAACGAGGCATTCCATGGAAAACCAAGTTTCCTTTCCAACTTGAGATTTTCCCTTGAAAACTCATTTTCCACCCAAATTTGCATAGGTTAGCCTTGGGAAATCCATCCTCGGGGAAAGAATTCTCAAATTTTTATAATGGAGCTGATGAGGGCACCTGGGCAAAAGGAAACCATTTGGGCAACAAGGCATGCCATGGCAAATCAAGTTTACCCAATTATCCTTTCCAACTTGTGATTTTCTCTTGAAAACTCAATTTCCACCCAAATTCGCATAGAATAGCCTTGGGAAATCCATTTTCGAGACAAGAATTCTCAAATTTTGACATGGGACGTAATGGAGGCTCCTTGGCATAGGGAAACCATTTGGGTAACGAGGCATTCCAAGGAAAACCAAGTTTCCTTTCCAACTTGAGATTTTCCCTTGAAAACTATTTTCCACCCAAATTTGCATAGGTTAGCCTTAGAAAATCCATCCTCGGGGAAAGAATTCTCAAATTTTTACGTTGGAGCTCATGGGGGCACCTGGGCAAAGAGAAACCATATGGGCAACGAGGCAAGCCATGGTAAACCATGTAAGATCAAGGTTTGATCAGTGGTTGCATCTCTATGTTTTGATGATTACAATTAAGGTTTGTGATGATGAATAACTGTGGTACCCTAACGTTTGTCTCTTTTAAGTTGTGACAAACAGGTTCTGAATCTGACCCAAGCCTATTCGTTCAGAAGAAGAAGAACCAAGGGTTACTAAAAAGAGAGCTCATTAACCTACCATGTTCGTTCGGAACAGTGGCAATTACTTCAGAAGCTCTGAAGATGGAAGCTCTCAAGAAGTTCTGAAGAACTCAAGTCAGAAGTTCTGAAGACCAGATGTTCCAGTGGAACGGTCCAGAAGCAGAAGACTCAAGTTCTGAAGACTTACAAGAACTTGGTTCTGAAGGCCCAAGCTATTCTAGCTCTGACGTTCAGAAGTTCTGAGGAACTCGTTCAGTAGCAGAAGTTGCATGGTCAGAAGAATCCAAGCTTCAATCTGACGATGATCAGAAGCTTCATCAACGTTCATCTGAAGCTTCTTCATCTCAAGTCAACTGGTGAAAGGACAGGTCGCTATCACAGTACAACGTCGTACAAGTCTCAGTGTGTCCGCCACCTACCTTGTACAGCCTAGCAGTCTGATATTACAGAATTGACACTCCAACGGATAAAACCCTAGCAACGGCTACATCACAAGTCTTGGAGTATATAAAGGCTGAAGGAAGAAGAAAGAGGCTAAGAAACCTTGTTGAAAATATTCAACATATACGAACCATTCTCTTAGCATTATTTCTTCATTGTTCTTAAGCATCTGAGTTTACTATTCGCTTGTTAGAAGCACTCATTGTAAACCCGAAACCTTTTACATCATATTGTAAAGTTCATCAAGAGACCAAGGTTGGTCGGATCTTGAGAGGACTGAATCAAGGCTGATTCAGTATTTAGCTAGTCTTAAGAGGATCGGTAGATCAGCTTCTTAAGAGGATACTAGTGAGAAAATCAGTGTACTGTTAGTTACTTAGCAGGTTGCAAAGTGCAGTTGTAACACTCATTGATTTTAGTGGATTGCCTTCATCAGAAGAAGGAAGAAATCACCTTCACAGGTGGACTGGATTAGCTTGAGCTTTTATCTCAAGTGAACCAGGATAAAATACTCGTGTGCTTTACTTCCTATCATTCAGCACTTAGTTTTTATCCTTGAGTTTTGAAAAAGGCCAAAAGTTTACCCGAGATACAAAAACTCTATTCAAACCCCCCCCCCTTTCTAGTGTTTTTCGTGTAACGCCCCAATTTCTCGAGTGTTACACAGTAACTAATTAACCAATTTTCGTAAAGAATTTTCGTCGATTCACTTATTAATCTTCAATTAATGACAAACCTTTCATTTTACGAAAACTCTTGAAACATAACCTTTCCAAAAACACGTGGAAGTAACCAACATCGTAAAACTTTTTAAATAACCAACTGTAAAGAGTACGAATCAAAGGCCTGAATGAAAATAAAGATTACATCAAAACTTGTTCATTCGAATTTAAGCAATAAAATTGTTCGATACCAACACTTCGGAAACTCTCAACCCCAACAGAAAACAAAAGACTCTCAACCCAAACCCTATTCCTTAGCCTCTTCCTCTTCCTCTGAAGTGTAGTCGTCCTCCGGTATTGGCACGTCACGTAGCATCAACTCCCAAGAATGTGTCATCGCCATTATCTTCACGACCATCTACCCCCCCCAAATAAACACATAGCAAACAAGCAGGGTCAGGTCCAACAAAAGAATGATAATGACAAAATCAACAACAACATATATAATATAAGTACATTATATGTCTTTTATGGGAAAGAGTCAGTTACTAACGGAATCTCACTTCACACAACCCACCAAAACTTCCATGGCCATCTTCGTGCTTCCGCAGAGGCACAGTTATCACGGTGACCGCAGTCAACCAAATCACGTGGAGCCGCAATGATCCACAAAAGTTCACGGTGACCGCAGTCAACCAAATCACGTGAAGCCACACCGGCCCACAAGGTTCACGGGAGACCGCAGTCAACCCAAATAACTCCCTCGCGTGCAAGGTACCATCGTTCTCATGGTCCATAGTCTCACTAGACCTATGACCGTTTTATCACATTTACTTGCAAGCGAGTTATAAATTCATTCTCTTGGTGTTTAAGGCTCTAATGTCAATCCTAGAGTCTTATGAGTTAATATCGTATCAGATTACAACGTCAAGAAATAACAGTCACACTAGGAGGAATTATAGCTGGGTGAGCGACCTCCTAAACAAGTCACAACTAAACTTCATGCAAAGCATAGAAATAATCAGGGCCTCCCAAATTCACAAATTATTTACAAATTCCAGAGGCTCAGTTTACAGATATCATCATATAAAAATCTCACAAAGGTCCCTAATCACATGTTACTAACATTTCCAACAATTTCTCAAATTTAGTGTTTTTGGACAACAGGTGCAGCGTGTACTAAAACTGGTCTACAGACCGCAATACTTAGCCACAAAATTCACATGATACATGACTGGAAAGATAATTCGAAACTATACACTTTTATAGTTTATCACTTTTCCATTTGAGATCCAGAATTAGGTGATATTAGGCCTTAAAGCTTGCTGTCCGGTACAGGAAGAACAGCAGGTACAACAGTCACTAAGATCGACCTCCAGACCTCATTACTAGACCAAAAATTATGTTCTTTATATGCATAGAAAGCCAATTCGAAAATCTACAATTTTCCAGTTTATCCCTTTTTCATTTGAGACCCCGAATTAGGTGTAATTAAGCTCCAAAACTCGCTGTCCAGTACAGGAAACTGGCAGAGATACTTTTGCCTTCAAATTAATTTTTCAACCATTCAAGTCCCAGAGTTTTAAACCATATTCCAGCAGCAAGAACCACATATCATATATCATATATCATGCTTAAATTTCCAGAACCAAGATAACCATCAATTCTAGCACAAAAGGCAGATCTAAGCATATAAATCTTCAATCATTTTAATCAAGCAAAGTCATAGAAGAAACGGTAGTTGTAGTGATGATTAATGGAGAATCATGGCATCAACATTTCATCTCAAATCAGAAGCAAAACATCAAGATCTCAAGGCAGAAAAAAACAGCAAGCATCATGAACACAAAATTCTTGCAAAAGCAATCATGTTCATGGCTTTTCTCATAGTAAAACATGGCAAATACCCTAGGCAATCTACCCAATCCTAGGACCAGCCCTTACCTTGGGTTCTTGGTCTAAAAAGAAGAAGCTTTGGTGATGAACACGGTTCAGAAACGTTGCTGTCCACGTTCTCAGCTTCTCTCGCCGTCCCTCTTCTCTCCCTCGCGCGCGACCTCCTCCACTCCCTTGCGCGCGCTACACGATGATGGTTATCGCTTGGGCGGCGGCGGTTTCTCTTGCTCTCTCTCGAGTTCTCTCTTTTCTCTCTTCTGTATGCTTCCCTTTCTGTTCTTACGTGAGTTTGTGCAGGTTCTGTTCTGATTGTGAAAGAACAGGGTTTTCCCCCCTCAAGACTAAACCCCATGCAAAGTGGGCTAGGGTTTCAATATTCTTTTCAAGCCCGAACCCTTGGCCCATCAGTTTAGTTCTTAATCTGGTCTAAACTCAATTAAAACCCAAGTCCTTCTATGTAAAAACAGAAGCAAAATCGGAATTAAAATAAAAACTCCTCATCTAGTTCGCTGGTACTGTACAGCCCGACCTTTGCTCATTAAAACAGGGATATCTGGAGCTACAGATATCGGATTTACACGAAACCACATCGAGAATTTTCTTAACTTAAAGGGCTACAACTCTCATGAAGGACGTTTTCCCAAATGAAGTCGTTAAGACCCTCTAAAAATTCGCACAAGTTGACAGTTCTAATCTGCCAGTTATCAAAAATTAGCTAAAACTTCAATTTTATTCAAACTTCCATAAAATTGTTCCAAATTGAACTTAGGGCCTTACATTTCGCACCTTCAATTGGCATCAGAGCTCCGGTTCTGATTTTAACACCTAACAGTGTTCAGTGATCCAGAACCTTGTGTGAAAAACAAACAATGGCCCAAGCTAATACTTCCGCTGACAACAACAACAACAACAATCAACTCAGAGCACCAATCTTTGATGGTAAAAAGTTTGAGTACTGGAAAGATAGAATAGAATGTTATTTTCTTGGTACTGACCCAGAACTCTGGGATATGGTCATTGAAGGCTATACTGATCCAGTAGATGCTTCAGGTGTGAAGATCCCTCGTTCTGAAATGACTGACGCTCAGAAGAAGCGTTTCAAGGATCATCACAAGGCGAAGTCCATGCTATTCAGCTCAATATCATATATTGAGTATGAGAAGATCTCTGACAAAGAAACTGCTAAATCCATCTTTGACTCCTTGGTCATGACGCATGAAGGAAATGAAGAGGTCAAGGAAACCAAGGCTCTTGCTCTCATACAACAATATGAGCAGTTTAAGATGGAATCTGGTGAAACCATTGAGGAGATGTACTCAAGGTTTCAAACTCTGATTGCTGGAATCAGAGTGCTAAACAAGGGCTACTCTACTGGTGATCATGTCAAGAAGATTATCAGAAGTTTGCCTAAGGAGTGGAGAGCTTTTGTCACTGCACTGAAACTCTCCAGAAATTTGAACTCTCTGAAGTTAGAAGAGCTCGTGAGTCAACTCAGAAGCCATGAGATTGAACTCAAAGGAGACAAGCCTCAGAAGAAAGACAAGTCTATTGCTCTTAAGTCAAAGTCTGACAAAGCAAAAGCCTATCAGGCAGAAGAGGAAAATTCATCTGAAGAGCTATCAGATGCGTCTGATGATGAAGAGCTGTCTCTTTTCACAAAGAGGTTAAGCAAACTCTGGAAGAACATAAATATCAAGGGCAAAGGACCAAAGAAAAGTTCAAGAAGATATGAATCTTCATCTGGTCAGAAGAAGTCATCTGGAAAGGAAGTCACTTGCTTCGAGTGCAAGGAATCTGGGCACTACAAGAGTGATTGTCCCAAGCTCAAGAAGGATAAGAGACCAAGAAAAGTCTTCAAGAAGAAGGCTCTCATAACCTTTGATGCAACTGATTCTGATGAAGCGGAGTCAGAAGAAGATGAAGCTGTTGAGGCTCTAATGGCTACCACTAGCAAAGGTGCTGGAGCTTCAGAAGATGATTCAGACTCTGAGGATGATGATGAGGTATTATCTAACTTTTCTCTATCTGAGCTAAGAACTGCCTTATCTGAAATAATGAAGAAACATGATATTCTGCTAAATAAGCATAAAGAACTCAAAAAGAAATATGCTGCTAAAATCAGTTCTATAGAAGTTCATGAGAAGTCAGTCTCTGAACTCATAGATGAAAACTATATTCTTGTTAATGACAATGCTGTTCTTCGTGCTAAAAACGATGTGCTAGAAGATCAACTTGCATCATCTGATGTTAAGTATGAGACAAAATATGAGAAAGCGTTTCAAAAGTTCCTTGCAAAGGGCATATAAAGAAGTCTTATGGCTTCAATGATCTATGGCATGAGCAGCAATGGGAACAATGGCCTTGGCTACTTTCAATCCATGGAAGATAAGTCATCTGAGCCCAAACGCGAACCATTGCATAAGCATTTCGTTCCCGCTGGCACGGTCATTCCAGAGAAGGTTAAACCAAAGATGGTGAAACCAAAGGGAAAGTTCAAACTTGACATGTCTAGATACTATACTCAGGTTCCTATGCATTATCCTCCTGTTGCACCCAAAGTTCCAAGAACTTCTGGGAAAACTAACAAGAAAGGACCCAAGATATGGGTACCTAAAACAAAAATTATTCCTGTTGAAGACATCTTATGCAGCTCAGTTAAGACACCTGTCATGGTACCTGGACAGTGGATGCTCGCGACACATGACGGGCACAAGGTCTATATTCCAAGAATTGACACCGCTTAAGTCAGGAGGAGACGTTGGCTTTGGAGGAAACCAGAAGGGAAAAATTATTGGAAAAGGTTCCATAGGAGATGGAAAAACTCCAGTTATCAATGATGTACTTCTGGTGGAAGGATTATTTCACAACTTGCTCTCCATAAGCCAAATTGCTGACAAAGGTTACGATGTGATCTTCAATCAAACTGGATGCAAAGCTGTTAGTCAAACAGATGGATCCGTTTTATTCTCTGGGAAGAGAAAAAATGATATTTACAAGATCAGATCCTCTGAACTGCTATCTCAGAAGGTCAAGTGTCTCATGTCAGTTAATGATGAGCAATGGATCTGGCACAGACGCCTAGGACATGCAAGTCTCAGAAAAATTTCTCAACTTAGCAAGCTAAATCTCGTCAGAGGATTGCCTCATCTGAAGTATACATCAGAGGCTCTATGTGAAGCTGTCAGAAGGGTAAATTCACCAAGAAGCCTTTTAAAGCAAAGAATGCAGTATCTACAACAAGGCCCCTTGAGCTACTTCACATTGATCTCTTTGGACCAGTGAAAACTGAATCCATTGGAGGAAAGAAGTACGGGTTAGTCATTGTAGAAGATTATAGCAGGTGGACATGGGTAAAGTTCCTAAGGCACAAAGATGAAACACATACTGTGTTTACTAATTTCATTACCCAAGTTCAGAAGGAGTTCCAATCTTCCGTGATTACTGTCAGAAGTGACCATGGTGGAGAATTTGAGAACAAAGCTTTTGAAGATTTATTCAACTCTCAAGGAATCTCCCATAACTTCTCTTGTCCTCGCACTCCTCAACAAAATGGAGTAGTTGAAAGAAAGAATAAAACTCTTCAGGAGATGGCTCGCACCATGATGCAAGAATCAAGTATGGCCAAGCCCTCTTGGGCAGAAGCAGTCAACACTGCATGCTACATCCAGAACAGAATCTCCATTAGACCAATTTTGGAGAAAACTCCTTATGAGCTATGCAAAGGAAGACAACCTGACATCTCTTACTTCCATCCTTTTGGAAGTTGTTGCTACATGCTCAACACCAAGGAGCAATTGGGTAAATTCGATTCTAAAGCTTTAAAATGTTATTTTCTTGGTTATTCTGAAAGATCTAAAGGTTTTAGAATTTATAATATTATTCATCAAACTGTTGAGGAATCTATCCAGATTAGATTTGATGATAAGCTTGGCTCAGAAAAGTCAAAGATGTTTGAAAGATTTGCAGATTTAAGCATTGACTGTTCAGAAGCAAATCAACCAATGAAAAGCCCAGAGGATGTTGCTCCAGAGGCAGAAGCATCTGAAGATTTTCCAACAACTTCTGATCCACTTCAGAAGAAGAAAAGAATAGTTGCTTCTCATCCAGAAGAACTGATCATTGGCAACAAAGATGCTCCCGTCAGAACCAGGTCTATGCTCAAACCTTCAGAAGAGACTCTTCTGAGTCTGAAGGGACTTGTGTCTCTCATTGAGCCGAAATCAGTTGATGAAGCTCTTGAAGACAAAGGCTGGATTCAAGCAATGCAAGAAGAGCTAGATCAGTTCACCAAGAATGATGTATGGACCTTAATGCCCAAACCCAAAGGTCTCCATGTCATAGGAACCAAGTGGGTATTCAGAAACAAGCTGAACGAAAAAGGAGAAGTAACAAGAAACAAGGCAAGACTGGTAGCTCAAGGCTACAGTCAACAAGAGGGAATTGATTACACTGAGACCTTTGCTCCTGTAGCAAGGCTTGAAGCTATAAGGCTACTGATTTCCTTCTCAGTAAATCACAACATCATTCTCCATCAGATGGACGTCAAAAGTGCCTTCCTCAATGGCTACATTTCAGAAGAAGTGTACGTCAAGCAACCTCCTGGCTTTGAAGACAACAAACATCCAGAGCATGTCTACAAGCTCAAGAAGTCACTCTTTGGATTGAAACAAGCTCCCAGAGCGTGGTATGAAAGGCTCAGCTCATTTCTTCTACAGAATGAGTTTGTAAGGGGTAAAGGTGACAATACTCTTTTCTGCAGAACCTATAAGAATGACATTCTTATAGTTCAGATTTATGTTGATGATATCATTTTTGGTTCTGCTAATCCCTCCTTGTGCAAGGAATTCTCTAAGTTAATGCAGGCTGAATTTGAAATGAGCATGATGGGAGAACTTAAATACTTCCTGGGAATTCAAATAGATCAAAGACTAGGAGTCACCTATATCCATCAGAAGAAATACACCTTGGAACTTCTGAAGAAGTTCAACATGAGTGACTGCAACATCTCAAAGACTCCAATGCATCCAACATGCATTCTTGAGAAAGGAAGTTTCCTCTAAGGTTTGTCAGAAGCTCTATCGTGGAATGATAGGCTCTCTTCTTTACTTAACTGCATCTAGACCTAATATATTGTTTAGTGTGCATCTCTGTGCTAGATTCCAATCAGATCCTAGAGAGACTCACTTAACTGCTGTTAAGAGGATTCTCAAATATCTGAAAGGAACCACTAACCTTGGCTTGATGTATAGAAAAGCATCAGAGTATACACTTTCAGGTTTTTGTGATGCTGACTTTGCTGGAGATAGAGTGGAAAGGAAAAGCACTTCTGGAAGCTGCCATTTCCTTGGATCAAATCTTGTCACGTGGTCAAGCAAAAGACAGAACACAATTGCCTTATCAACTGCTGAAGCAGAATATGTCTCAGCTGCAACATGTTGTACACAAACCATATGGATGAAGAATCATCTAGAAGATTATGGGTTGTCTCTGAAGAAGGTTCCTATTTATTGTGACAACACAGCTGCTATCTCACTCAGCAAGAACCCCATTCTACACTCAAGAGCAAAGCATATAGAGGTAAAATATCATTATATTCGTGATCATGTTCAGAAGGGCACTCTATCACTAGAGTATGTTGATACTGACCATCAGTGGGCAGATATTTTCACTAAGCCCTTAGCAGAAGATAGATTTTTATTTATTCTTGAAAACCTGAACATGGATTTTTGTCCAGAGTAAGGTTTTCTTCAGAACTTCTGACCATGGTACTTCTGAAGTCATCAGATGTTACCTCCTTCAGAAGTTACTCGATCAGAAGCACTTAACCCACTGGTTAAACTTCTGTGGTTGACAACAATACACGTGTCACTTCATTTGTGACACAGTTCCTTGAGTCGCGTGGAATATCTGCTATAATGATGATGTCTACTCTCCTCTACTATGCTATTTTCAGACTATATACTTTATAACCGTTGCTCTTGCTTTTAAATTCTTGGAAAAACTGTCAACGGTTACCATTAAACCCACTATATGCACTGTCACACACGATCTCCCTCTCACTTACACTTACGGTTTTGAAACTCCCGTGTGCATTGCATTCATTCATTCTTCTCCCTCCAACATTTCCCCTTTCTCTCTGAACCCTAAAAACCTCATCCTCTAAGAATCATGGGCAAATCAAGGAAACCTAAGGCGAATGTTTCTGCTGCTACCACACAAACTGCCAAAGATCAGGAGAAGCAAAGATTCGAGGAAGCTCAGAAGATTCTGAATGCACCAAATGTAGTCACCTGTGCAAAGAAAGTGGAAGAACTGAATGTGTGCTGCGAAGCAAGAATTGATTTTGATAATCTTGCTCAACATGGGTTTGATATCAGGAATCAAGTCGAGTTGCAAGGATGGTCTGGGTACTTCAACAGGCTCGTTGGTCCAATCTATCACAAATTGGTTGTCGAGTTCTGGAAAAATGCAGTGTGCAATGACTACTACGTCGTCTCCCATGTACTGGGCAAGAAAATTGTGATCTCTGAAGAATCTATTGCAAAGCTGCTGGGTATGAAGTTCCAGGAGGGAAAAAGGATCAAGAATGTTGAAGCAAATGTTGCTGGAATGAGGACCGTTGTCAACAAGGCGCTCTATGATAACTGGTCTTACGAGAAAACCAAGTACAGCTTTAAGGACTTGAAGTCTGAGATGAAGATTTGGCAAAAGATCTTCATGAACTGCATTCACCCTAGAACTGGAGGAACTGATTACCTGAATGCAACTCAGAAGGTAATCATGTACTACATTTCAACTGGTGAGCTTATATGTCTGCCATTCCTACTTTTCAATTATCTGAAGGAGTGTGTGGAAAAATCAAGGACCACAACTGGTTCTGAGAACAAGAGATTCATCTCCTACATTCCGTATGGAAGGCTACTGTCAGACATCTTCGTTCAAAACAAGCTTGTTAAGACTCTATCAGATCTTGAACTTCACGAAGATCTGGCCACGATAGTTGGTGATACCCTCAATAGCACAAAGTTGAAGAAAATGCAGATCATTGAGAAGATCAAAGTAGCTCCCAAAGAAGACACTTCTGATGAAGTTCGTCGGAGAAATTACCCCATTGATGACTTTCCTATCTGGTCCAAGAAGGACAATCCAGCATGCATTCTGGAATATGTCAGGATGCTCAAAAGTCAAGGTGATCCAATCACCCTTAAAGAATTTGTTAGCACTCTTCCTGACAGTCCTCCTAATCTGGCTACCAGGAAATCCAGGAGAGCAACAAGCAGCAAGCCCTCAGACCCTAAGGGCAAAGGGATTCTGATAGAGGAACCTGCAAAGAAGAAGGCTGCTTCCAAGACTGTGATCATCAGGGAACCATCTTCCGAAAGGTCTCTGAAGAGAACCTCAACTCAACAACAACAAATGTCTGATTCTGAAAGCTCAGAAGACACATGGGAAGATTCCTTAAGTGAGGAAACTGAAGATGAAGACAGGCCTCTTGCTAAGAGACGCAAAATCATTCTTGAGGAAGAGGAAGATGAGCAGGATGACCATGAGATCATCCAGAATGTAATTCAGGGTATAAGAGACTCCTCAGAGGCTGAAGAATTCACAGATTCTGATGAGGTACACTTGGCAAGAAGAAGAAAGCTGCCTCTGAAAGGTCCCCTTCAGCAGAAAGGGACAGTTGCAGAACAAGCATCTGAACCTACCTCAGAAGTACAACGTGAAAGAAGATCTAAAAGAACTTCTGATCCAGCAAGGGCTGTCAATCTCACCAGAACCTCACCCATCAGAATCCCAGTAAGGTAATTACTGAAAGCATTAATTCCGATTCTACTTTAGTAGTTATACCTGAACAACCCATGCCTATATCTACTTCCATGCCTACCTTAACCCAAACAGCACCCACTCAACCTCAAACACAAACTGCACCTCAAGCTCCTACTTCATCCATCCAAACAGCTACCACAACCATCCCTTCCACTCCAATTTACACTTCAACCACATCCATTTCAACTGAATCAATACCTCCATTCAATTCCTTCATTCAAGGCATTATTCAAAGTGAGGCAACTCTAAAAACCTTAGTTCAGCAATTCTCTCCCAATCCTGCATCCACTCCACACACCTTTCTCATAACCCAAACTGGTGAGATCCCTGCTGAGAAAGAGAAGGAAGATGATGATGTCCAGATCCTTGAGCCGCCTTTCAATGTGAAACCCCTTCAACAAATTGCTTCCAATTTTGAAGATCGGATTCCAGACACTGCTGAGACCTCCTATGTATCCTCGTCCAATTACTCAGCAGTCAACTCACAGGATCTGAGTTTCACTTCACCTGAGAAAACTGTCACCTCAAGGCAAAGGCCAGATACTATCTCTGAAGCTGAGCATATGGATGAATCAGATCACTCAGGCGTCGAGAAGGATCATGATATTGATTCCATTCCTTCTGAGCACATGGAAGAATCAAATGCTTCGAGCTCCAATGCTGCCAGAACTCCTCAGCCTGTTCTGACCCTGGCCACCTCCTTCCTCCCTCGGAGTCTTCCTCAACTCATTCAGGAGTTTTCTGCAGAAGCAATCAGAAGGATGAACTGGCTGTATCAGGTAACTGATAATCAGTTTGATGCTTCTCTTGTTGATAATCTATGGGTCTGCATTTGAGAGTTGGTCAGAAGGCAAAGGTTATGAAGTTCAGAAGCAGCTTAGCAGGGAGAAAAGACTCAGAGTTCATGATGCATCTGAGAGGGCCTATGAGCAGAGGCAGACCAATGCTGCACAAGGTGTGCGAGCCCTTGAGACGCGCTATGGCTGAAAGACCATGTGTTGTCTCTGAATGCACCTCAGAAGATGTTGTGATGTTTTCAGCAGAGGAAGAAGAAGAAAGCACTGATGGCATAGTCATTAGGGAAGATGCAGATGCTGATGAAGTTCAGAAGCCAGGGCCAATTCAAGTTGACATTGCAATGTCATCAGAGGCTGAAGTTGCTCCTCATGTTCAAGCTCCGGAAGTTCCCACATCTGATCCAGCTCCAGAAGTTGCCGTTTTAGCTGCCCGGATCGACAGGATTCAAGATGATCAGCAGCGATTGTTTCAGATGGTTGAGCAACAAGGACAAGTTCAGACTGCGCAAAGCAAGCAGATTGCAGAATCATCAAGCAAAATGGAGGCCATCATGAAGTATCTAATGGAAACCTTCCCTCCTCTTCCAAGCCATGATTCCTCATCTCTATGATGCATACATTTAATTGTTATGACCGCATTATTTTATGCTGACTATGTTTAATTATTTCCTATCTGATTCAATGCACCGTCCATTTAGTAACTTACATGCCTTTATGATTTGATAAGTTTTCTGCATGTTTTTCTGTTACCTTTTCTCCTTATAATCTTCGCCATCCTTCTACTTCATCACAAAGCAACTCACTCCCTCATCATTCTGTTTCATACCTCCTTGTTCAAGAATGACTTCTGTCGATTTGATTTCTGAACTCAAGACCTTGGTATTTGACCAAGTCTTTCCATGGAGTGTTAATCTTTCCTCTTCTGAGATCTCTCAAGCTATTGAGAAGATTGAGCATCTTCTGACCTGTTGGCTCACTTCTCATCAGACACTCTGTCTTCAGAACCTTCAAGAAGTTCTGAATGACCTCCTCCGTCTGACCAATCGTCGGAAGGACGTTGAAGATCAGTTCCAGGGCATTTGCATGCTTCTGGAATATGAGAAGATCACCATGAGGCGGATCAAGAGGCTGTCCAGGAGAATGTTTCCTTGAAGGAAGAACTGGCTACTCAGTTAGCCTCAATTGATCAGGACATTCGTCCCCTCCACCTTCAACTTCTCTCCATGAAGAATTCTTGAGCTTTCCTATTTATCTAGGA